>NC_059343.1:300000-582500 GCF_018350155.1 Leopardus geoffroyi
CCAGTATAATATACTGCTTATCTTCATTGAATTGCCTGCCCCGGACATTTCATACACCTGAAATCAATGCAGTGTTGGTTTTACATCTTTAAATGCCTGAAAGTGACGAGATGAATATTTCATAACACATGAAGAAGATACAAAATTCAGATTTCGGTGTAACCGTCCATTAGAACACAGCTGAGCCCCTCCATTGACGTGCTGGCTTTGGTGGGACAGTGACCAAGCCGAGTTACTACAGCGGAGACCATGGGATGTCACCGTGGTGGGCTAAAGTGTGTTCCCCCGAATGCGTATGTTGAAGCCCTGCCCCCCGTGTGCGACGGTATTTGGACGAAGGGAGTGATTCAGGTCAGAAGGGGTCATGAGGGTGGAGCCCTGATCCGGTAAGATTAGTGCCTTTATAAGAAGAGACAGCCCGGGTCTTTCGCTGTCATGTAAAGGCACTCTGACAAGGCACCCGTCTGCCAGCCGGGAGGAGCCCTCACCAGGGACAAAATCTGCATCTCCTGGATCTCAGACCTCCGCCCCCTGGATCTCAGACCTCCAGCCTCCTGGATCTCAGACCTCTGCCTCCTGGATCTCAGACCTCTGCCTCCTGGATCTCAGACCTCCAGCCTCCTGGATCTCACAACGCCAGCCCCCTGGATCTCACACCTCCGGCCTCCTGGATCTCAGACCTCCGGCCTCCTGGATCTCACACCTCCGGCCTCCTGGATCTCACAACGCCAGCCTCCTGGATCTCAGACCTCCGCCTCCTGGATCTCAGACCTCCAGCCTCCTGGATCTCAGACCTCCGCCTCCTGGATCTCAGACCTCCAGCCTCCTGGATCTCAGACCTCCAGCCTCCTGGATCTCACAACGCCAGCCCCCTGGATCTCACACCTCCGGCCTCCTGGATCTCAGACCTCCGGCCTCCTGGATCTCACACCTCCGGCCTCCTGGATCTCACAACGCCAGCCTCCTGGATCTCAGACCTCCGCCTCCTGGATCTCAGACCTCCAGCCTCCTGGATCTCAGACCTCCGCCTCCTGGATCTCAGACCTCCAGCCTCCTGGATCTCAGACCTCCGCCTCCTGGATCTCAGACCTCCGCCTCCTGGATCTCAAACCTCCGGCCTCCTGGATCTCACACCTCCGGCCTCCTGGATCTCAAACCTCCGGCCTCCTGGATCTCAGACCTCCAGTCTCCTGGATCTCAAACCTCCGACCTCCTGGATCTCAGACCTCCGCCTCCTGGATCTCAGACCTCCGCCTCCTGGATCTCAAACCTCCGGCCTCCTGGATCTCAGACCTCCGCCTCCTGGATCTCAGACCTCCAGCCTCCTGGATCTCAGACCTCTGGGCTCCTGGATTTGAGACCTCCAGCCTCCTGGATCTCACGCCTCCGGCCTCCTGGATCTCACACCTCCGGCCTCCTGGATCTCAGACCTCCAGCCTCCTGGATCTCAGACCTCTGGGCTCCTGGATTTGAGACCTTCAGCCTCCTGGATCTCAGACCTCTGCCCTCCTGGATCTCAGACCTCTGGCCTCCTGGATCTCAAACCTCCAGCCTCCTGGATTTGAGACCTCCAGCCTCCTGGATCTCACACCTCCGGCCTCCTGGATCTCACACCTCCGGCCTCCTGGATCTCAAACCTCCGGCCTCCTGGATCTCAGACCTCCGGCCTCCTGGATCTCAGACCTCCGGCCTCCTGGATCTCAGACCTCTGGGCTCCTGGATTTGAGACCTTCAGCCTCCTGGATCTCAGACCTCTGCCCTCCTGGATCTCAGACCTCTGCCCTCCTGGATCTCACACCTCCGGCCTCCTGGATCTCACACCTCCGGCCTCCTGGATTTGAGACCTCCGGCCTCCTGGATTTGAGACCTCCGGCCTCCTGGATCTCACACCTCCGGCCTCCTGGATTTGAGACCTCCGGCCTCCTGGATTTGAGGCCTCCAGCCTCCTGGATCTCACACCTCCGGCCTCCTGGATCTCACAACTCCGGCCTCCTGGATTTGAGACCTCCGGCCTCCTGGATTTGAGACCTCCGGCCTCCTGGATCTCACACCTCCGGCCTCCTGGATTTGAGACCTCCGGCCTCCTGGATTTGAGGCCTCCGGCCTCCTGGATCTCAGACCTCCGGCCTCCTGGATCTCACACCTCCGGCCTCCTGGATCTCAGACCTCTGCCTCCTGGATCTCAGACCTCCGGCCTCCTGGATCTCACACCCTCCTGGATCTCAGACCTCCGGCCTCCTGGATCTCACACCTCCGGCCTCCTGGATCTCAGACCTCCGGCCTCCTGGATCTCAGACCTCCGGCCTCCTGGATCTCAGACCTCTGCCTCCTGGATCTCAGACCTCTGCCTCCTGGATCTCACAACTCCAGCCCCCTGGATCTCACAACTCCAGCCTCGTGGATCTCACAACTCCAGCCTCCTGGATCTCACACCTCCGGCCTCCTGGATCTCACACCTCCGGCCTCCTGGATCTCACACCTCCGGCCTCCTGGATCTCACAACTCCAGCCTCCTGGATCTCAGACCTCCGGCCTCCTGGATCTCACACCTCCGGCCTCCTGGATCTCAGACCTCCGCCTCCTGGATCTCAGACCTCTGCCTCCTGGATCTCACAACGCCAGCCTCCTGGATCTCAGACCTCCGCCTCCTGGATCTCAGACCTCCAGCCTCCTGGATCTCAGACCTCTGGCCTCCTGGATCTCACAACGCCAGCCCCCTGGATCTCAGACCTCCGCCTCCTGGATCTCAGACCTCCGGCCTCCTGGATCTCAGACCTCCGGCCTCCTGGATCTCAGACCTCTGGGCTCCTGGATTTGAGACCTTCAGCCTCCTGGATCTCAGACCTCTGCCCTCCTGGATCTCAGACCTCTGGCCTCCTGGATCTCAAACCTCCAGCCTCCTGGATTTGAGACCTCCAGCCTCCTGGATCTCAGACCTCCAGCCTCCTGGATTTGAGGCCTCCAGCCTCCTGGATCTCACACCTCCGGCCTCCTGGATTTGAGGCCTCCAGCCTCCTGGATCTCAGACCTCCAGCCTCCTGGATCTCACACCTCCGGCCTCCTGGATCTCACACCTCCGGCCTCCTGGATTTGAGGCCTCCAGCCTCCTGGATCTCAGACCTCCGGCCTCCTGGATCTCAAACCTCCGGCCTCCTGGATTTGAGACCTCCAGCCTCCTGGATCTCAGACCTCCGGCCTCCTGGATCTCACACCTCCGGCCTCCTGGGTCTCAGACCTCCGGCCTCCTGGATCTCAGACCTCCGGCCTCCTGGATCTCAGACCTCTGGCCTCCTGGATCTCACAACTCCGGCCTCCTGGATCTCAGACCTCTGGCCTCCTGGATCTCACACCTCCGGCCTCTTGGATCTCAGACCTCCGGCCTCCTTGATTTGAGACCTCCAGCCTCCTGGATCTCAGACCTCCGGCCTCCTGGATCTCACACCTCCGGCCTCCTGGATTTGAGACCTCCAGCCTCCTGGATCTCACACCTCCGGCCTCCTGGATCTCACACCTCCGGCCTCCTGGGTCTCAGACCTCCGGCCTCCTGGATCTCACACCTCCGGCCTCCTGGATCTCACACCTCCGGCCTCCTGGATTTGAGGCCTCCAGCCTCCTGGATCTCACACCTCCGGCCTCCTGGATCTCAGACCTCTGCCTCCTGGATCTCAGACCTCTGCCCTCCTGGATCTCAGACCTCTGGCCTCCTGGATCTCAGACCTCCGGCCTCCTGGATCTCAGACCTCCGGCCTCCTGGATCTCACAACTCCGGCCTCCTGGATCTCACACCTCCGGCCTCCTGGATCTCAGACCTCCGCCTCCTGGATCTCAGACCTCCGGCCTCCTGGATCTCAGACCTCCGGCTTCCTGGATCTCACAACTCCGGCCTCCTGGATCTCAGACCTCCGGCCTCCTGGATCTCAGACCTCCGGCCTCCTGGATCTCACAACTCCGGCCTCCTGGATCTCAGACCTCCGGCCTCCTGGATCTCAGACCTCTGGCCTCCTGGATCTCACACCTCCGGCCTCCTGGATCTCAGACCTCCGGCCTCCTGGATTTGAGACCTCCAGCCTCCTGGATCTCAGACCTCCGGCCTCCTGGATCTCACACCTCCGGCCTCCTGGGTCTCAGACCTCCGGCCTCCTGGATCTCAGACCTCCGGCCTCCTGGATCTCAGACCTCTGGCCTCCTGGATCTCACAACTCCGGCCTCCTGGATCTCAGACCTCTGGCCTCCTGGATCTCACACCTCCGGCCTCCTGGATCTCAGACCTCCGGCCTCCTTGATTTGAGACCTCCAGCCTCCTGGATCTCAGACCTCCGGCCTCCTGGATCTCACACCTCCGGCCTCCTGGGTCTCAGACCTCCGGCCTCCTGGATCTCAGACCTCCGGCCTCCTGGATCTCAGACCTCTGGCCTCCTGGATCTCACAACTCCGGCCTCCTGGATCTCAGACCTCTGGCCTCCTGGATCTCACACCTCCGGCCTCCTGGATCTCAGACCTCCGGCCTCCTTGATTTGAGACCTCCAGCCTCCTGGATCTCAGACCTCCGGCCTCCTGGATCTCACACCTCCGGCATCCTGGGTCTCAGACCTCCGGCCTCCTGGATCTCACACCTCCGGCCTCCTGGATCTCAGACCTCTGGGCTCCTGGATCTCACACGTCCAGCCTCTGTGAGAAGCACATGTCTGTGGCTCCTGCCCTCCAGCCTGTGGTGCTTAGTGATGTCACACAGAGCAGACTCTGCCCGCGAGGACAAAACTGTGTGTCCGGTCTTATGCAGGGGACGTGCACCAGAGTCCGATCACAGGAAGGGGAGGGGCCACCGTCCTGGCTGCCGACCGTGGAATCACCACCGTGCTGGCCCGACGGCCCAATGCGGGCTCGAAAGGGCGGGCTGTCCCCACTCTGCTGGGCTTGCTGCCCTTGGCTCGACACTCAACATCACACAGAGTCTTACAAGCTCTCGGGGTACCCATTCTCTCACTTCCAGGCCACAAGGGCCCCGTGACAATGTCAGGCTGCCACCTGGGGGCGTTTCTGAGGGCCTGCGGGGGAGTCTCTGGGAAGCCGTCAAGCCCAGAGCCTCAGCACTGCTTGATTCTGGGGCCTGGAGAGCACACACCCCAGGCTGCCTACAGGGGCTGAGGCCTTCCACCCTGATCCTAGGACCCCTGGGGCCACAGTTTACAGACCAGACAGACTTCCCTAACACGGCTCACCCAGGGAGAGTGTGTGTGCCCATCTGCAGGAGTGTGTGGGACTGCAAATAACCCGAAACCAGGAGGTGACAACAACAGACACACTTCCTCCCCCAGCTCCGGAGACACAGTCTGAGACCCAGGAGGGGCACGAACACTGAGATCCAGGCAGGGCAGGGCCACTGAGATCCAGGCGGGAAAGGACCACTGATATTCAGGTAGGGCAGGGCTGCTGAGATCCAGGCAGGGCAGGACCTGAGATCCAGGCGGGGAAGGGCCCCTGAGATCCAGGCGGGGCAGGACCACTGAGATCCAGGAGGGGCAGGACCCCTGAGATCCAGGAGGGGCAGGACTACTGAGATCCAGGAGGGGCAGGGCCACTGAGATCCAGGAGGGGCAGGACCACTGAGATCCAGGTGGGCAGGGCCGCTGAGATCCAGGAGGGGCAGGGCCACTGAGATCCAGGAGGGGCAGGGCCACTGAGATCCAGGAGGGGCAGGACTACTGAGATCCAGGAGGGGCAGGGCCCCTGAGATCCAGGCGGGGCAGGACCACTGAGATCCAGGTGGGCAGGGCCGCTGAGATCCAGGAGGGGCAGGGCCACTGAGATCCAGGAGGGGCAGGGCCACTGAGATCCAGGAGGGGCAGGACCACTGAGATCCAGGCAGGGAAGGACTACTGAGATCCAGGAGGGGCAGGGCCACTGAGATCCAGGCAGGGCAGGGCTGCTGAGATCCAGGCGGGGCAGGACCACTGAGATCCAGGTGGGGCAGGGCCACTGAGATCCAGGAGGGGCAGGGCCACTGAGATCCAGGCAGGGCAGGGCCACTGAGATCTACGAGGGGCAGGGCCACTGAGATCCAGGCAGGACCACTGAGATCCAGGCGGGAAAGGACCACTGATATTCAGGTAGGGCAGGGCCCCTGAGATCCAGGCAGGACAGGGCCGCTGAGATCCAGGAGGGGCAGGGCCACTGAGATCCAGGCGGGGCAGGACCACTGAGATCCAGGCAGGGCAGGACCCCTGAGATCCAGGTGGGGCAGGACCACAGAGATCCAGGCAGGGCAGGACCACTGAGATCCAGGTGGGGCAGGGCCACTGAGATCCAGGAGGGGCAGGGCCACTGAGATCCAGGCAGGGCAGGGCCACTGAGATCTACGAGGGGCAGGGCCACTGAGATCCAGGCAGGACCACTGAGATCCAGGCGGGAAAGGACCACTGATATTCAGGTAGGGCAGGGCCCCTGAGATCCAGGCAGGACAGGGCCGCTGAGATCCAGGAGGGGCAGGGCCACTGAGATCCAGGCGGGGCAGGACCACTGAGATCCAGGCAGGGCAGGACCCCTGAGATCCAGGTGGGGCAGGACCACAGAGATCCAGGCAGGGCAGGACCACTGAGATCCAGGTGGGGCAGGGCCGCTGAGATCCAGGCGGGAAAGGACCACTGATATTCAGGTAGGGCAGGGTCACTGAGATCCAGGCAGGGCAGGACCACTGAGATCCAGGTGGGGCAGGGCCACTGAGATCCAGGCGGGAAAGGACCACTGATATTCAGGTAGGGCAGGGTCACTGAGATCCAGGCAGGGCAGGACCTGAGATCCAGGCGGGGCAGGGCCACTGAGATCCAGGTGGGCAGGGCCACTGAGATCCAGGCAGGACAGGGCCGCTGAGATCCAGGAGGGGCAGGGCCGCTGAGATCCAGGCAGGGCTGTGCTCCCTCCAGGGGCTCCAGGGGAGGGTCCTTCCTGCCTCTTCCAGCTTCTGGAACTTCAGGCACCCCTGGGCTCATGGCCACATCCCTCCTGTGTCTGCCTCCGGCTTCATGGGGCTCCTCCTCTGTGTATGTGTGTCGTGTTCTGTCTCTCACAAGGACACCTGCCGTTGGATTCAGGGCCACCGTCATCCCGGATGAGTTTGTCTCAAACCCTTCAGTTAATTAGAAACTCAAAAGCCTTTGTTTGCAAATAAAGTCCTGCTACAGTTCCTGGTTACAGGATGTGAACATCCCTTTTTCGGGACCCGTCTGTCATCTCGGACAAGGTCGGTTTCTCCCTTGCAGACCCCGCACCCGGCAGGACCGGTGAGATGCCTGCTCCCGCGGGAAGCGACCCTGCATCTCCGGGGACTGTTCTCGCTCGTAGCAGTAAGAACAAGCCCGCCGGCCGCAGAGGCAGTCGTCATCACGACAGCACAAGGACAGCGTCCCCCTTGCACACCGGGGACCCGCACGCGTGTGCAGCTCGGCTGTGTGTACAGACGTCCGTGCCACCGACAGTGCCGTGTGTATTAAAGTGCTAATCGCTTGCTGTCTGTCATTCCATCCGTCAGTACGGTATCAATCAGGAAGATCAGGCTTCCTGGGGGACGGTCTCCTCGCCCGTGACCACTGCCCGTCACGGGAGTTTCCCCTCGTGACTGAAGTCACAGCCGTGTAGTCTTGCTACACGGGACTGGGGTTTTATTTATTTATTTATTTATTTATTTATTTATTGTTTAACGTTTATTTATTTTTGAGACGGAGAGAGACAGAGCGTGAACGGGGGAGGGGCAGAGAGAGAGAGAGGGAGACACAGAATCGGAAACAGGCTCCAGGCTCTGAGCCATCAGCCCAGAGCCCGACGCGGGGCTCGAACTCACGGACCGCGAGATCGTGACCTGAGCCGAAGTCAGATGCTTGCCGGGCTGAGCACCCCCCAGGCACCTCAGGAGGGCACTTGTGACGAGGGGCACTGGGTGTTGCATGCAAGTGACGAATCACTGAATTCTACTCCTGACACCAACATTGCACGTAAGTTAACTGAGTAAAAATTTTAAAAAGAGAAAAAAAAAAAAAAAAAAAGAATGCACAGCTGACAATCTTTCCTCTATTAATAATAATTTAAAAAAAAATTTTTTTAACGTTTATTTATTTTTGAGACAGAGAGAGACAGAGCATGAATAGGGGAGGGGCACAGAGAGAGAGGGAGACACAGAATCAGAAGCAGGCTCCAGGCTCCGAGCTGTCAGCCCAGAGCCCGACACGGGGCTCGAACTCACGGACCACGAGATCGTGACCTGAGCTGAAGTCGGACGCTTAACCGACTGAGCCACCCAAGCGCCCCAGGACTGGGGGTTTAGAAGCTGCCCTGCAGGTGTAATATTCTGCAAAGACGGGGTCCGGCCGTGGTGGGAGGTGAGGCTGTGTTCGGGGCTCTGTGTCAGGCGATTTTCCAGGAGCCCCCAACCCGCCTCCTGGCGCAACGACTGAGGGCCCCTGGCGGGGCTGGGCTTTGTCACGCGGTCCCAGATGAGCGGAACGTGAGCATCACCACATCGTGGCGGGATCGGCTCTCCGTCTTTCCGGGAGAGCTTTGGGGAGAAACCGAAGTCTGATCATAAGAACGCTCTCCCTGTTCGGGCTCCAGGTAAGTCTGATCACAAGAACGCCTTGGCTTTGAACTCCCAGATTTTTTCCACGCAAATTAATCAGGGACCGCGTATTCCCAGCCTGGAAAGATACATCGCAAGCTCCTTTGAGGCGGCAAGGGATTCACCCTTGAAAATTTACAGCCCCGTTGTTTGAAAAACAGTTCACGTTGACCTATATTCAGGGCATAAAATACGACGGGATGGTGGTGATAACACTGATACCGATAATAGAAAAGGTGAGAAAACTGGGGCCAAGGGAAACGCAGGCCAGGAAAGACGAGGGGAAGGTTGAGCTGACGGGTGCACCTGCTGTGGGCTGCGGTCTCCAACGGCAGGGGCAGAGAAGACATTTGGGAGCTTAGAGGGTGGGGCACTCATCAGGGGCCAAGATCCCCAAAGGGCGGGGAGCAAGCCCGAGTGCAGGAAATCTTGGGGGTCCTGCAGGCTGTGGTGGGAGCATTTCTAGAAGGCACGCCCTTTGCAGTTGTCCCATGTTGGGCCCATAACGGCCAGTCTTCTGCACCCGCCTGGCTCACTCTCGGGAGGCTGTGATTCTGGGCGGGCAGCCGTCTGCATCGAGGGCGCGTCTGGAGACCAGGGAGCTGGAGGGTGCCTGGTGACGGCCCTCCGTGCTGCTGCGTGGTGAGGCCCTCCTTGGAGGGGGAACTGGGGGGCCTCATGATGTCTGGAACAGCAGGCGGAAGGTGTGTGCCCCGTGGGAACGGACGGACCCACAGATGTGTCCCCGTCGTGCAGCTGGACTGCACAGTCGCCCTGAGCCCCCAGGAAGGCGCAGATGGCCCTTGTCTCCATTTCTGGTCTCCGTGTAAGGATTTCTGGGTTTGGGCGGTGGGTCCGTGAGGCCACTGGGGTCCCACGTCCTAGGTTTCTGCCCTCCGTCTTCTGACTCTTGTCTCCTGTCCTCATGTGGTTGCTCCATGGCCTTAAAATGGTCTCAGAAGATTCTGGTACAAAGGCCATGCTGTCCTCACCCACAAGTGGGGAATCTTCTCTCTTTTTCTGTTTTCTGCAAGAGTTTGTGTAACATCAGTGTGTTCCTTTTTCCTGCCTCCAGTGTTTGGGGGCTTTCCCTGGGCAGTGACATCGGGGTCTGGATAGTTTCCTGTGGTGAGTTTAAAAAATATGAATTCAATCTGCACGATCGATACAGAACGAATCAGATTTTCTCTTTCTTGTCTCGTCGCGATGCGTGGTGTTTTTCTCCGAATTTGTCTACTTTACGTTCTCCGATTTATTACCATACGCCTGTTTTAAATATTTATAACAATGTCCCCCTCCATTAAAAAATTCCTGATTCTGCTGATTTGTGCGTTCTCTCTCTCTCTCTCTCTTTCTCTGTCTTTTTTTAAATTTTTTTTTTCAACGTTTATTCATTTTTGGGACAGAGAGAGACAGAGCATGAACGGGGGAGGGGCAGAGAGAGAGGGAGACACAGAATCGGAAACAGGCTCCAGGCTCTGAGCCATCAGCCCAGAGCCCGACGCGGGGCTCGAACCCACGGACCGCGAGATCGTGACCTGGCTGAAGTCGGACGCTTAACCGACTGCGCCACCCAGGCGCCCTATCTCTCTCTTTTTTATTAGTCTTTCTCAGGGTTTATCCATTTTATTGGCCTTTTTATGCAAACAACTTTTGGTTTTATTGATTCGGTTACATCGTTGTTGCCTATTTCATTAATTTCTGCCCTTGATTATTCCCGGTCCTCCGCTTTCTTTGGGCTTAATTTGTTTTGCTTTCTTCTTAACTAATTCAGAAGAGTTTTTGGACACCGGGTTTCAGCTTTCCTTCCTTTGTAAAATACAGAGACCTGTTCTGTTAGGACAAGACTTTCATGCAAATTATCTTCCGGTTTGTGTTGTGGGCTCGTTGTTGATGTGCTGGTGCCTTGGGAGCGTGTCACTGAGTTTCCAAGCGTTTGGGGAGCTGTCTAAATGTCATTTAAAAAACTGCTTTCTGGGGGTGCCCGGGTGGCTTAGTCGGTTAAGCGTCCAACTCTTGATTTCGGCTCCGGTCACGTTGTCGCGGTTCGTGAGTTCGAGTCCTGCGACGGGGTCTGTGCTGATGGCTCAGAGCCTGCATGGGATTCTCTCTGTCTCTCCTTCTGTCTCTGCCCGCCTCCTCTCAAAATAAATAAATAAAAACTTAAAAAAAAAAACACGTTTTCTAGTTTAATTCTGCGACGGTCGATCATATGCTGTCCATCCTTTGATACGTAAGGAGCCTCACAGGATGACCCAGAATGTGATCGTGTTTGGGAACGTGGTCCCCTCGAAGCACCACACCGTGTCTTTGCTGCACCCCACGGGGCACAATTCCGGCATGTTCTCTACAGCGAGTTGGTCTATCGTCCTGCCCAAACGTGCACATCCGCACTGAATTTGCACCCTCTTTCCTTCTCGGTCAGCGAGCGCGGACCGTTAGGATGTCCCATAAGTATTACGGACTTGTGTGCTTCTCTCAGGTTTTGCTTTATGTGTTTTGAGGATTTTTCACCCTGAGGACAAACGTTTCGTGCTGCTGTATTTTCCTGGCGGCTCCAGGTCTGTGTTCCTCTGACACTTCCTGGTTCACACTCAGCTGCACCTGTTACCCTGGCGAGTGTTGTGTCCCACGTCAGTATCGCTAGCCCGCTGTG
The DNA here is from genome assembly GCF_018350155.1 of Leopardus geoffroyi. NCBI lineage: Eukaryota > Metazoa > Chordata > Mammalia > Carnivora > Felidae > Leopardus > Leopardus geoffroyi. The sequence continues at coordinate 311,261 of NC_059343.1, forward strand.
TTTCCGGTTCGCGTGTGCCTGACATCCACATTGTTTCTCTTCTTCCAGCCGTTACTTTGTGTGTGTCCTTTTGTTTTTTCTTCAAATGTTTATTTTTGAGAGAGAGGGAGAGCGTCAGCAGCGGAGGAGCAGAGAGAGAGGGAGACACGGAATCTGAAACAGGCTCCCAGGCTCTGAGCCGTCAGCCCAGAGCCCGACGCGGGGCTCGAACTCACAAACCATGAGATCATGACCTGAGCTGAAGTCGGACGCTTAACCGACGGAGCCACCCAGGCGCCCCACTGTCCTTGTATAATTTTTATATATTTTTTATTTATTTTTCAGAGACAGAGACAGAGCGTGAGCGGGGGAGGGGCAGAGACATACCCACACAGAATCCGAAGCAGGTTCCAGGCTCTGAGCTGTCAGCACAGAGCCCGACGTGGGGCTCGAGCCCACGGAACGTGAGATCATGACCTGAGCCGAAGTTAGATGCTCAATCGACTCAGCCACCCAGGCGCCCGTGTCTGTGTCCTGCTCTCAAGCTGTGCCTCATGTTAGCAAACTGTATCTTACAAATCCGGTCGGACAATCTATGTACTTGAACAACAGCCCTGGTACATTCCGTCGATCCATTATTATTGATTATCGGATGATGGTTTCTTACTCTGTTTCCTCTCTGCCCACCTGTTCTTGCCCTCCCCCCCCCCCGCCCCCCGCCGTTTTCTGTCTTCGTCCTGATTTTCTGTGTTCATTTTTACCACATCCTACATCTGGTTATTTGGTAACTCACCACTGTTTCTCGGTACTAATGGGTCAGGTATTTCAACGTTACACAGATTCACTGTCAAACATCTGCAGTTCTCACCGGGAGCCCCGGGTTTGCGGCCAAGGTCACTCAGATTGTTAGAGGTCAGGATGACACCGTGTTCCAATGCCAATGAACCCCTTTGTGTGGTTTGCTTTGCCTTAGACAACGTTCCTCATTTGTCAGTGCAGCGAACTCCTATGCATCCCTCAAGACCCACATCTGCATGAAGCTTCGCTCGTTCTCCAAATACATCCTGTCAGCATTTCACATGAAAATCCCCTCCCTGCCAGCCCAGAACCCTGCCTTCGGGGACCTTCAGTCCTGGCATTTCCAGCCTCCAGGACCTCCAGACGGCACCCAGTGGGTGCTTGAAATTCATTTACCCCACGGATGAACATCCGGCTGGCAAAAACCCAAACGGGGTGCTGACGTGCATCCTGATGGACTTAAAACATATTTGTCAGATAAATAAAATTAGTTAAAAAAAATCAATGTGCTTTTAGACATACATTTCAGTACTTTATGTTTTAAAGTTAATTTTAAAATATTTATTCTGGATTTTGAGCTCAAAACATGTCGAGGTCAAACATCCAGACTTAAGAGGCAGAAACTGTTAACGAAACATGAACGTCCTCAGGCCCCTGTGCTGTCCCCATCATCCTGGACACGTGCACGCCACACTCATACCCGCTCAAGACACAGCCCAGTGCACTCACAGCACACACGTACAGAAATGGACACACGTGTGCACACACGCACCTCGCTCACCCCCACACACACAAATGCACACACACACACACCCCATCGAAACACGTGCACATTTCAGCATTTCCGGGGGCCCGAGCCCTGCCCTTGCTGTGTTGCATAGTGAGGAAACCACACTCCCCCGGAGAGTTTCCAACCCGCGTGCATGGGTTCTGCTTGCCTGACTCCCAAATGTTGGGTTCATTTTGTGTGTGCAGGAATTTGTACGTGGCCCCGATGAATACTTGGGAAGAAATAATGCAGGAATCTCTCCCCGCCTTCCTCCTCACAGAGGAGCATCCTCTACCCTGCCATGTTCTAGAACTTTCACTGCTCAAGAACCCTCAGTGGCTCCCTATGACCCCTGCATGCAGCCCGGCTGTTCTCCCTGCACCTGAGGTCCTAGACCAGCCTCTGCATTCTTTCCAAACCCTTGCCGTCAGCTGCTGTGTGATGAACCCTGGGCATCTCCCCCTGTGGCCCAGGACCCCCACGAGGACCCCCCACCTGCGTGATGTAAACCCTCGGGTCCTCTGCGGGGTCCACTCATGGAAGGAGCTGGAATCCTGTTCTGCTTGGTGATGCTGATTTCACCCAGGGAGCAGGAGGCCAAGGGAACACACGATGGTCACTTCGGACCCTTGAGCTGCCTGCCTGGGTCTTGTGTGGATTGTGGGTCGTCAGGGACAAAGGCGGAGGGCGTCCAGCCCCTGAGTCGGGCACGATGCCTGGTCCTGGCAGGAACCCACGTTCCGTACGGTGTTTACTAAATGCACAGGAGGCTGTGGTGGGAGCTGCACGGACCTGGAATCTCTCCCACCTGCCTTCTGCACAGCGGCCCTGGAAGAGAAAAGTGCCACAACGTCCTCGCCTTCCTTTGGCTGTTCCTCTCCTGTCACCCCCCGCCTGAACTTTGACTCGTAGACGCACCAGCAAGGACCTCAGCACAAGCCGTGGGTTCAGGGGAGATGTTCAAAACGTCTGAGCTGCAGAATTAAAGTCGATTTCAAATGTTTCAATATGTGTAGTTCAAATCCAGAGAGGGTCTGCTATGCGCTCAGGACATCTGCAACAAAAATCACCATACAGCAGCATGTGGACCGTGAATCAGGGCTGGTAAAGTGTCTGTGGGTCTTCAAGGGGAGTGAAAACGCGTAGGGATGTGTGTGAGTCAGCACGGGCTCTGTGACAAGCAGCACATACCTGGCGGCTTAAACAACACACATCTGTTCTCTCCCAGTCCTGGAGGCTGGGAGTCTGAGGTCCAGGCAGGGCTGAGGCTGGGAGCCTGAGGTCCAGGCAGGGCGGAGGCTGGGAGTCTGAGATACGGGCAGGGCTGAGGCTGGGGGTCTGAGATCCAGGCAGGGCCGAGGGTGGGACTCCGACATCCAGGCAGGGCTCAGGCTGGGAGTCTGAGGTCCACGTGGGGCTGAGTCTGGGGGTCTGAGGTCCAGGCAGGGCTGAAGCTGGGAGACTGAGGTCCAGGCAGGGCCGGAGCTGGTCCCTCCTGAGGCTTTCTTCTTCTGCACGTAGACCCCATGTTTCCCCCATGTCCTCACGTGGGCATCCCTGTGTGCATGTCTGTGTTGTAAGTGTTGTTTTGTTTTTAAATTTTTACTTTTTTTTTTTAAACATTTTTTTTTTCAACGTTTATTTATTTTTGAGACAGAGAGAGACAGAGCATGAACGGGGGAGGGGCAGAGAGAGAGGGAGACACAGAATCGGAAACAGGCTCCAGGCTCTGAGCCATCAGCCCAGAGCCCGACGCGGGGCTCGAACTCCCGGACCGCGAGATCGTGACCTGGCTGAAGTCGGACGCTTAACCGACTGCGCCACCCAGGCGCCCCAAATTTTTACTTTTTAACGTTTATTTTTAAGGGGGGGGGGCAGAGAGAGAGGGAGACACAGACTCCGAGGGCTCCAGGCTCCGAGCTGTCAGCTCAGAGCCCCACGCGGTGCCCGAACCCGCAAATTGTGCGATTGTGACCTGATGTGAAGTCCGACGCTTGACCCACTGAGCCTCCCAGGTGCCCCGTCTCCTCTTCTTACAAGGACCCCAATCCCACGGGATCAGAGCCCACCCTCTGCGACCTCCCTTTGACTCAGCTGCCCCTTAAGAGACCCGCTTCCAATCCCCGCCCCGTCCTGAGGTCCTGGGAGGCAGGGTGTGAACTCGCCCTTTGCGCGGACTCCGTTGGGCCCACAAGGGCGCGCACCTCTTCCCGCCTGCGTCTGGAGGTGAGATCGCTTTGCGCCGGGCGATGCTGCCTGCGTTTACCCCCGGGGGGCGGGGGGGGGAGCTGAGGGCCGCCGCGCGCGGCGGCTCGAACCCAGGGGTCAGGAGACTGCAGGCGCGGGAGGGGGCAGCGTCTGGGGGCAGGCGCGTCGGGCTGGGGCTCCGCCCCCTGGTTCCGCGGGCAGCGGGCCAGGGGGTGGTGTTGCTTTGCGGTGTCCTGTTTTCCGCATCTTGGAAGTCGTAACGAACTTTAATTGCGAGCCCTTTGGATGTTGTGGCTGCAATTTCTGTCTCCATCGAAATTAGCTAAAATCCACGGGCGTGATTTATTGCATTAGCAACGGTCCCGCTAAAGGGACGTAATTCGTCCTGAAAATGCCACATGCTGGCGGAACAGGAAGCCAATTAGGGCCCCGCGGATGATATATGGGCATTTTTACCAGCAGTTTACTTAATATCCCCATTAAACGAGACTCTTTGCGTTAATCATTCCATTCTCCTCCAGTCTATAAGGCAGTTTAATTGCTCTTTAAATGAGCCCCGTGTTTCAGCCCAAATTCAATCTTGGATCGGGAGAGAGAGATCCTATCCAGGGCCCAGCGGCCCAGCTGCCAAGAGCTGTCAGATACGATCACGTAAGTGTTCACTCTCTCACCGTCTCGTTGGGGCGCCGCGAGATTGACAGAAGCACCACAGAGCGTGTGTGCGCGCCCCCGTGCGCGCGGGAGGTAGACTGGGCCTGCGTCCCCGCAGGTGGTCGTTTGGGCCCCGGAGGGCGTGCGGGGCGGGAGCCTGAGCCCGGGCGGACCGTCCTCGGGAACCGAGGCATGAACCGGGGAGTGGGGGGGGGGGGGGGGCGGGGGCCCGGGGACGGGGTGGCTCCTGTGGAGGCCGGCGGTGCCCTCCGAGGGTGGTCCGGACCCCTTTCCTGGGCCGGAAATTCAAGACGGGGGATTCGGCCCCGGACCGCGCGTGTTTTGCTCCCTGTGAAACTTGGCAGGAAGCGGCGGCCCTCGCCGTTGGCCCCCGGCCTTGGGAACTCACCGCCAGCGAGAATGTGCTGAAATCCGAGCCCGTGTGCTGCTGGGCCGGCTCGCCAGCGGGTCCTTGCCGTGGGCTCGGGACCCGGTCAGGGAGCCGGGGCCTCGTCTGCAGCCCCCTCGCCTCGATGGACAGGCAGGCCCCCGAGACGGGCTGCCGCGGCCTTCCCGGCCAGGACCCGTCACACGGCGGTGGCCCTGACCTTCCGGGGAAACACCGAGCCCCAGGGCTCGCTGTGACCTCTGGGCACGGCTGGCCTGTGCGACCAGGTCTCCACACGCAGGCTGCTTCTGGCAGGAACATGAGGCGGAAACGGTCACCTGTCTGCGACCCGTTTCCGCGTTTTTGTCGCTTCACACACACTGAAGGGCAGTGAAGGAGGCCTTTTCCAGTTTGGGGGGGGTGATTAATAGCTTTAATTTTGGCAGGCGAGTCTCGGAACATCTACCGAGGACTTTCCAGGGGGCGGGGGCCAGGGGAACGCAGTCACGTGGTCCCGGGAGTCACGGCCCAGAGCCCAGCCCCTCGGGGACGTACTGAGTCCCTTGCACCCTGGCTCTGTCCCCACCTCCGTCCCCCACACTATCCTCCGCGGGCAGGTGACCCTGGCACCCACGGTGAGGCCCCCAGACCTCGCGGCCCGCAGGACGTCCCACAGACACGTCTTGTCCCACGGGGGGAGGACCCGGGGGAAGTCTCTGTTACTCTTGGTGACTTGTGTGAATCTGTGCAACAGTAAGTTTATCCTGAGAATAAATGGAAGAAACCAGCACAGGAACACACACGCCCACACACAAACCCCAAACAGGTCTGCCCGATAAAGCCGGGCCCTTCTGGGTTTTTTTTGTTTTGTTTTGTTTTTTACTATTATTACCTTTTTTTTTGCATCACCTGAAAAACAACGGAGGCGGGTCTTTCTGGGCTCGAAGGCATGGCCCACATCGGCTGCGTCCATGCCCCGTGGGTCTGTGTCATCTCCTGGGGACGAGAAGCACCAGCCGCCTGCCTGCAGGCTCCCTGCCTCTCCCCAGCGTCCATCAGGGACCCACCCTGGGGTGCATCCGGCAATCCTTCTAGAAGCATCAGGAAATCCCTGGTGGGTGTGCCCCAAGTCTGTCTGCCCGCCAGGCCCCGGGAGCTTGAGTTACGTGGGCGGGGATGTAGGTGGTGGTGTCGTGCCCTTTTCCCAAACCCTGGATTTCCTTTGAGGAACCACGGCCCCTGGCTGGGCTGCTATGAACCCCCTTCTCAAGCACCCTCGCCGTGTACCCCCCAGGGTAAGTGGGGGCTCAGGGCTCCTTGGACAGGATGACGGACGTGTGCATTCTCTATCTCAGAGATGGCCCTCCAAACGCTCTAGCCGGCCAAACACCCGCGGCTGCAGAAACACAGAGGGGCCCGTGCACACAGGGCAGTGTTAGCCGCGAAAAGGAGCCAGAGGTGGGCACCCGCTGACCCGCGGATGCCCCTGGACAGAGTTCAGGGACAGAAGCAGACGCCAGGAGCACAGGCTCACAGGACACGCCTGGAGCAGACCTGTGTAGACACAGGACGATGACGTGTGGTCGGCAGGGGCCGGGGAGCAGACAGGACGGGCTCTCCTTTTGGGGGATGAGAGGGTTCTGGAAAAGTTGCCGGCTCAACGGTCCGTGTGGAGCCCACCGGGCGGATAGTGGTCAGCACGGTCTGGACGGCCAGCGGATTCCTACTGTCCCCCGTCCCTCACTCGGCACCCGCTCCCATCCCTTGGGGGAGTTTCCTGAAACTATTTTGTAGAAGCAGCAGGCGGTGAGGTCTGACTTCGGCTCAGGTCGTGATCTCACGGTTCGTGGGTCTGAGCCCTGCATCGGGCTCTGTACTGATGGCTCAGAGCCTGGCGCCTGCTTGGGATTCTGCGTCTCCCTCTCTCTCTGCCCCTCCCCTGCTTGCACTCTGTCTCTCTCTCTCTCAAAAATAAACATTAACAAAAATTAAAGCTTAACTGGATGAAACCAGTCGGTATTAACCAGTTCAGCTGTAGGTGGTGAGCCAGGAACGGGGCTGGCGGTGTGGTCCCGGGTCTTGAGGTGCCGTGTGCTGCCTGGCGAAGGGGCCGTGTCTTGGGGCACAGAGCACAGTCTCGGGACGCCTGCAGGAGTCCACACGAGCCACCAGAGCTGCAAGGGAGGTACGGGTGTGCATGGTGGGCTCCACCTGGGGCTGGTTATTGGGGCCGCTCTGTGGCCAGCGTGTGGGCTCAGCCTGCCTGAGCGGAGGGGAACCACACCCAAAATGGAAGGTTCCGTCCACCAAGTTCCCCTCGTCGTGTGGGCGGAGAGAGGGACACGTTCTCTGTTGTCCACGGACAAATGGCGTTCAGCACGGGCTCCGCTTGGAAACTTTCCGTGCGGTGAGCCGAGTGAATGGTGCACCTGCGAGGGTGCCTTGGCGGCCACGTCAATGACATCCCCTGGAGTGTGCCGTGCACAACCTGAGCAACCATGCATGGCGGCCTTTGTTCAGTCTTCCTCTCGACATGCAGCATGCCGCCCTCACAGGGCACAGGCAGCACTTGGAAAGCGCGTTCGACACGCAGCTCCTTCCGTCCTCGCGTGAGCATAAAGTTTTGAGACATCGATGGCCAGCGTTACGATTCCCCAAGTGTTTCCTTTCATGTGTGGCCCATCGACATGCACACTGTGAGGAGAGTTGCCATAAGACAGGGCCCGGGGGGCTCAGAGAGCTTAACTGCTCACGGTCTAACTCGGACTCCTGCACAGACCTGAATGGACCGACGCTGAACGGGGTCCCCAGGTTGGAGGCATCATGTCAGTGGAGCTAATGTCTGCTGTTCTCTCTGCACAATGGTGGCCTGGCAGATGCTATGTGGGCTCCGTGTGAGGGTCCCTGTGGCAGGTGGCCAGCCCTGGGTCCGGGCCACGTGCACGTCCCTGCCCTGAGCTGGGCGTGTTCTGTGCAAACAGCACAGCGGACTGAAGTGTGGGAGGCACATTTCCACCGACTGGCCTGGAAAGGAAGAGCATCACGGGGAAGGGCAGCATCTAAAAATCCGGCACGGGAGGGCCATCCTGACGTGGGGCCTGCTGGTGTGTGTGGGGGGGGGGGTCACAAGGTCCCGCGAACGACAGCAACAGAGGACCAAGTGGGGACATCCCGCCCCAGGCGCGGCCAGGCACCCCCAGGTCTCTGAGGTCACGGGAGCTCCGAGACCCCAGACCCAGCATTGCCCGGGCGCCTTGCCTGGGCCCCCCTGTACCTCGTCCCCACGTCGGGCGCCTGCGGGACACAGAAAACCCCGCTCGTCCGCGTCGGTGAGGAGTCCTTCAACGCACGCGACTCCTTCCGTCCCAACCGTCAGTGAAATAAATAACTTAAAAATGTATTCAATTACTGTTTTTTAAAATGACCCCGTGCCATGCGTCTGACACCCAAATGAATGGATTTTATTAAGCCGCTGATTACCGGCCGCCATTACTTAGTATGCCTGTTTTATTATGTCATCGGGGGTCTGCCGGGAGTTCCCGGTCCCGTCTCTTCATTGCCAACATTGATTCTTGCGTTACGGGGCTACATTGAATAATTAATATAGTTGCGATGATGGATGGCTCGTGTGGCCCGGATATTAGGTTATCAATCACGACCCACTTGTTGTAATGTAATCATATTGAAAACGTGTCAGAAGCTGTTTATCCCTGTATGACGAGGGGCGCATGGGGCTCGGGCAGGTGCGTGTGCTGCGGCCGGCTTCCGGGAGAGCCGCGAAAACACCCTCCCGACGCTGTCCCCTGGTGCTGGCCGCTCCGGCAATTTCCCGGCCTGCGGTGAAACGTAGCAGCCGCTACAAGGCCCCCAGGCCCCCCCACTTGGCTTTCCCGTTTGTCGTGTGCACATGAGGTGTGTCGGTTTCTGCACACGTTCAAAGTCATGCCATTCGGGGGGCGCCTGGGGGGCTCAGTTGGTTAGGCGTCAGACTTCGGCTCAGCTCATGATCTCACGGTTCGTGGGTTCGAGCCCCGCGTCGGGCTCTGTGCTCACAGCTCGGAGCCTGGAGCCTGCTTGGGATTCTGGGTCTCCCTCTCTCTGCCCTTCCCCTGCTCGCGCTCTCTCTGTCTCTCTCTCTCTCTCTCCAAAATAAACAAAGTCCTGCCATTCACTTTATGCCTCTCTAGGAGGCCCTGAGCAGGGTGAGCCTGTGGGTCCTACGTGGGATCTGGCCCCGGGATTCTTGGGGAGAAAAGCATGAGCTCCTGGGGACACGGCGAGTGCAGTCACCAGCAGGAAAGTGCAACATGCCGTTCTCGCCTCTCGGGATTCTCGCTTCTCCATGTCTGGACGTGAAGGTGACCATAGACATCGGGGTTTCCCTGGTCACGGGGACAGAGCGCCAGAGAGGACTCTGGTTGTTCAGTGTCTTCTTAGAGGGACACTAATCCCGTCCCGGGACCCACCTCCGTGGCGTCATGTGACCCCAACGACGGCTGAGCCCTGAACTGCCCCATCCATTTAGACACGGGTTTTTTGTTTTGTTTTTGACAAATAGGGGACAGTCCTGTACATGTACTCTCCTTTCCTTACGATTTTCTTTGTTTTTAAAAACTTTTTTTAGCGTTCATTTATTTTGAGAGAGAGACAGAGCGTGAGAGGGGGAGGGGCAGAGAGAGAGAGAGACAGACACAGAATCGGAGGCCAGTTCCAGGCTCCGAGCTGTCCGCACAGAGCCCGACGCGGGGCTCGAACCCACGGACCGTGAGCTGGACGGCTGCAGATGCCCCGTGCTCCTCTCTGCAGCGAACTTCGTCGTAAGACCGGAGCGTATAATCCACAGAACACAAAATATGTGCACATCGACGGCTCCTGGTATCCGTAAGGCTTTCGCCAACCGTGGGCTCTTAATGGTTCGGCTTTTGGGGAGTCAAACGTTCAAAGCAGGTTTTGGACGATGTGGGCGGTCGGTGCCCCAGTGCCACGTCGTTGAGGCGTCAGCCGTATGTCCCAGAGGCTCCCGGTGCCCGTGGCGTGCCATCCGGGTCAGGGCTGACGCGCACGCGTGTTGGGGGCACGCCAGCATTCAGCCCACAGCGGGGACGTTAAGAAGGCACGGGGGACGGGCAGGCGGGAAGGGGCCCGTCATGTGTGGGTGAAGGCGTGCAGGGGAGGGGCTGGGACGCAGGTTCACAGGGGAGGGTGCAAGTAATGTCGTCGGAGCAAAGGAGCACAGACCGGGCGGGCCTACGATGGCGGGGACGCATCCCGTCCCGGCTCTGGAGACCTGGCGCCTGTGATCCCGGTGGACAGGCTGTGCTGTGTGGTGGCTCCACGGGAGGGTCCCTTCCAGGCCCCTCGGCTGTCTCTTGCTGGCTGCCGGCAGCCTTGGGGTCCCCTGGCTTGTGGCCACATCACCCCCGCCTCTGCCTGAATCGTCATGTGCTTTGTGCTCTGTGTGGCCAAGTGTCTCTTTTCTCGTGGGGACGTTGGGCATCGGATTGGGGACCAGCCTGATGCCGGAGGGCCTCATGGGAGTCCCCAGCTGCACACGTGGAAAGCCCACAGAAGGTCCCACTCTCAAGTTCCAGGCGGGCGTGCCTCCCTGGGCCCCCCCACCTCAGCCCGTTGCAGTGCCCGGGATGTGGCCCCCGCCTCGCTGGCCTGCAGGACAGCCGGAGGGGACGATGGGGTAGCGGGAGCTGTGGGGGCCTCCTGGACCTTCTGGCTGCCCTTGGAAACCAGTATGAATGTTCCTGCAAACAGGAAACCGGGCCCTCGGCTGCGTGGTGAATTCCACAATGGCAGACCAAATGCAGCCCGACCCCTCAGAGGCTCCCGTCCCCTCCACCTCCCACGGGGGCTTGGAGTCTGGACACGGGGAGGGGGCAGACGAGGGTCCAAGATGGCACCATCAGCCCTTCTGCCTGTCTCCCAGAAGCACCGGCTTCTCCCGCGTGGACCCAATGTGGCTCTCAGTTGGGCTGGGTCATCAGCCCGCCGCACACGTGGCTCCATCCTTCCTGCTCCCCGGTGCACCCGTCAGTCCTCCCTGGTGAGCACGGAGAGCACGCACGGAGGGCACGCACAGGCACAGCGTAGCCAGAGACCAAGGGGGCCCCACTGGGGTCACCCTGGATCCAGAGCGACGTGCAGTCCTGGACAGCTTCAGGAGTTTACACCAGCTCTGTCCTCCTCAAAGCGCCTAGAAGCCCCGTGGGGACCGCCCGTCCCACCCCAAGTGCACCTGCTTCTGTCTGCACGACCCGCGTCCCTCTGCTCTCTTTGCTCCCGCTGCTCCGGCCCTGAACCCTTCAGTCACCCCACCTCCTGCCCAGACGGGCCCTTCCGGCTGAGCCGAGGTTCAGAGTCCTCTGCAGGACTGCAGAGGCCCCCAGGAGAAGCCCACACCTGCCCAGGTCCGTTTTCTCACCCTGCGGGGAGAGTGAGGACACACACGCCCCCCCTCCGCCCCCGCCAGCTCACTCGGGGCTTGTGTCACTCATTGGGTGTTTTTATCTCTGATGAATTAAAACTCCTGAATCGCGGACCCCTCGCCTGGCTGCTCCAATGAGCGGTGGAAACGGTGAGGAACAGGTTTGCACATGGAACATGTGGAACATGAGGAACATGTGTGCACACATGTGCGCACACACACGTACACCCATGCACACACTTCACATGTGTACACACACAAGCACACACGTGCACACAGCTTTGCATATGCGCATGCACACATGTGCACACGTGTGCACACAGCTCGTGCATATGCACGCACAAGCACACACATGCACACAGCTTTGCATATGCACATGCACACACATGTGCACACATGTGCACACAGCTCATGCACGTGCACAGACAAGCACACGTACACACACGTGCACACAGAGCTCATGCATGTGCACACACAAGCACACAGGTACACACAGCTTTGCATATGCACATGCACACACATGTGCACACAGCTCATGCATGCGCACAGACAAGCACACACGTGCACACAGCTTTGCATATGCACATGCACACACATGTGCACACGTGCACTCAGCTCATGCACATGCACACACAAGCACACGTGCACACACAGCTCATGCATATACACACAAGCACACACACGTGCACGCAGCTCATGCATATGCACACACGTGCACACAGCTCATGCACATGCACACACAAGCACACGTGCACACACCCGTGAGCATGTCAGTGCTGCAGGCACACGGACCGCGTGAGAGGTGCCGCTTACACTGGAGCACTCTGAGCCCACAAGGTCACTTGTGGCAATCAGCTGGTCATTACACGTATCATCCATCACTCGAGTAATGACAATTTAGGGCCGGGGTTTAATGCAGGTTGGTTTAATCCCGAGCAGCTTGTCAACTGCATAATTCACAAGGGATTGTGGGTATGCATGATTTAGCAGGCGACCCCTGACCTCCCCGGAGTAAGGAGCCTGCCTTCCAGGCAAAATTAAGAGGGACAATAAGCCAGACCCACTCAGGAACAATTACTATGCTTAACAGCCCGACTGTCATTTCAGTACGGGAAGGCGGGAGGAAGGGGAGAAAAAGGAAAAGAGACAGAAAGACAGAAAGGCCAGAGCATGCGGAATAAGGAAGGATTAGCATTCGCTGTAGATCCTGGTTTAGAGGCCGTAAATCACAGCGGTCTCACTGCAGGGCCCACAACCAAAGTGTTTTTGTTTACTTAGCGCACTCCCGGCTTTTCTGGTAATTTCCAGGCGGGAACAAAGGAGGAGGCTGCTGGAAGGCAGGATGCCTGGAACGGGGCAGAGGCCCCTGTGCCCCCCCTTCCCCCCCCCCCCGCCTGCCCACCAGCCCAGCAGTGACCCGTGATGTCACAGGTGAGCAAACGCGGGGTTTGATTTGCTCATCATTATAGATGCATCGTGCTATCGTATTTCATTTCCACCTGCTGGGATGCCCGTGAGGCTCGGGCACCCCCTCCCGAGGTGCTGGTGGTCCTGGAGGGCCCCCCCCGCCCACCCCCTGCGTGCTTCCCAGTGATGAAACTCCCCTCCGGCTTGTTATGATTTAAAATTAACCTTGCCTCCGAAGAAGAAGGGTGTCTGGTGATGGACGTGTGAGCTGTGCTGATCGCTTTGGGTGCTGTGTAGGGGTCGGAGTGGACTTATCGGGCTGACGTGGGTAGGGCTGAGCAGCTGGTGCCGTCGTCTCCCTGGGGGTGTCCTCGCTCGCTGTGGGCTAAAGGGGGAGCCAGCCGGGGTTCTGGGTCTGGGGCCGAAGGGAGAGGCACAGGTTGTGTCCCATTGGCCATCAGGGTGCCTGTGGCGGGTGTGGGGGGGGGCGGTGAGCCCATCACGAGTCAGGGCTCGGTGGTGTTTGACGTGTGCTTTGATTTCACAGATGCTGGTCGGCAGGGCTGGGCCCCCAGGAACCCCACGGGCTCCGTCTTCCTGGAAGAGCTGAGGGAGGTGAGTGGGTGGTCATCGAATGCCACCGGGAGGGGCACCCTTCTGCTCACGTCCTTGCCTAGGCCTGCTGTGGGGAAACAGGGGACACCACCGCCCTACAAGTCCTCGCACACGTGTGGTCCCCTCTGCTGTGCAGCCACAGACCTCCGAGGGGCCACAGGGACCACGAGGCTGCCCTTGCTGTTCGCCCTGAGCCTGGACACTGGCTGGAGGGAAGGGGGTGAGAACGTAGACCAGTGGGGGGCCCGTGGCTGGGGGAGCTCAGGCCTGCACTGGTGAGTTTTCCTGGCTGGGACGGCGGTCGATGGGCAGCAGGACGGGTGGGGTTCAGGACGCTGAGCTTGAATCCCAGCCCTGCTGCTTACAGGGGACGTGGGACTGACACTCCTGCCTCGGTTTCCCCACCTGTGCCTTCCCAGTGGCGTAGGCAGATGGGCGGGTTCATGGTGGGCCACGTCGGGGACAAACTAGGCCAAACACGGGTTGGGTTAACGATAGGCCAGGTTAGTGACGCGCTAGGTTAATGCTGGGTCGTGTTGATGATGAACTTGGTTAATGATGGACGAGATTACCAAGGCTAAATCTTGGCGCTGGGCCCTTGGGCATTCACTGGGGGGCCAGGAGCCCAGTGGTCTGTGGGCCCATCGTGCCGGCAGGGACGAGGGGACTGTCCTGCCTCAGGTCCCTGCAGGAATTGCTCCAGGCTCCGGTCTGCGGAGGGCGGGCGGTTTGCAGGGATGCCCCCCATTCCCAGGGACCCCCTTCTCCTCATTGACGGCGTCCTGAGCAGTGGGACCAAGGCCGCCTGGACTTATGTCTCTCCCTTCTGACGACTCTCGAGAGTGGAGCACGAGCCTTTCCCAGGGACCCGGGTCTGGGGACTAATCTGGACGCCACATACAAGACAAACTCAGATCATGGCCTCCGAGGCCAGATGGCTTTAAGTTGAGAAAACCCTCACCCTGTCTCTGCGGTTTATTTTGGCTGCTGTCTTCAAGGAACTTTTAAAGCAAAACTGTGAGAAACAGACAGGACTCAGACCTCCCAGGGTTGCTCGATGCCCTTGAAGCCCTGATTCTCATCCTTTCTGATGGTTTGTGTTCATTGCTTGGGTCTGGGGCTCTCTCTCCCCGTCAGGTGATGTGGGCGACGCCATGAGGTAAAACAACAAACATTCATCCTCCCCCAGCTCTGGAGAACAGAATCTGAGATCCAGGTGGGGCGGGGCTGCTGAGATCCAGGCAGGGCAGGGCCCCTGAGATCCAGGTAGGGAAGGGCCTCTGAGATCCAGGCAGGGCAGGGCCCCTGAGATCCAGGCAGGGCAGGGCCCCTGAGATCCAGGAGGGGCAGGACCCCTGAGATCCAGGTAGGGAAGGGCCTCTGAGATCCAGGAGGGGCAGGACCACTGAGATCCAGGAGGGGCAGGACCACTGAGATCCTGGGGGGGCAGGGCCTCTGAGATCCAGGCAGGGCAGGGCCGCTGAGATCCAGGCAGGGCAGGGCCACCGAGATCCAGGAGGGGAAGGACCATTGAGACCCAGGAGGGTCAGTACCACTGAGATCCAGGCAGGGCAAGACCACTGATTCAGGAGGGGCAGGGCTGCTGAGATCCAGGAGGAGCAGGACCCCTGAGATCCAGGAGGGGCAGGGCCCCTGAGATCCAGGCAGGGCAGGGCCCCTGAGATCCAGGCAGGGCAGGGCCCCTGAGATCCAGGCAGGGCAGGGCCCCTGAGATCCAGGCAGGGCAGGGCCCCTGAGATCCAGGCAGGGCAGGGCCCCTGAGATCCAGGCAGGGCAGGGCAAGTGAGTTCCAAGAGGGGTAGGACACTGAGATCCAGGCAGGGCAAGACCCCTGAGATCCAGGTAGGGAAGGGCCCCTGAGATCCAGGCAGGGCAGGACCCCTGAGATCCAGGTAGGGAAGGGCCCCTGAGATCCAGGAGGGGCAGGACCACTGAGATCCAGGTAGGGAAGGGCCTCTGAGATCCAGGAGGGGCAGGACCACTGAGATCCAGGTAGGGAAGGGCCTCTGAGATCCAGGCAGGGCAGGGCCCCTGAGATCCAGGCAGGGCAGGACCCCTGAGATCCAGGTAGGGAAGGGCCTCTGAGATCCAGGAGGGGCAGGACCACTGAGATCCAGGTAGGGAAGGGCCTCTGAGATCCAGGCAGGGCAGGGCCCCTGAGATCCAGGCAGGGCAGGGCCCCTGAGATCCAGGCAGGGCAGGGCCACTGAGATCCAGGAGGGGCAGGACCCCTGAGATCCAGGTAGGGAAGGGCCTCTGAGATCCAGGCAGGGCAGGGCCACTGAGATCCAGGCAAGGCAGGGCCCCTGAGATCCAGGAGGGGCAGGACCCCTGAGATCCAGGTAGGGAAGGGCCTCTGAGATCCAGGCAGGGCAGGGCCACCGAGATCCAGGAGGGGAAGGACCATTGAGACCCAGGAGGGTCAGTACCACTGAGATCCAGGCAGGGCAGGGCTGCTGAGATCCAGGCAGGGCAGGACCACTGAATTCCAGGAAGGGAAGGACCACTGAGATCCAGGCAGGGCAGGACCACTGAGATCCAGGAGGGGCACGACCACTGAGACCCAGGAGGGTCAGGACCACTGAGATCCAGACAGGGCAGGGCTGCTGAGATCCAGGCAGGGCAGGACCCCTGAGATCCAGGCAGGGCAGGGCCGCTGAGATCCAGGCAGGGCAGGGCAAGTGAGTTCCAAGAGGGGTAGGACACTGAGATCCAGGCAGGGCAAGACCCCTGAGATCCAGGAGGGGCAGGGCCACCGAGATCCATGAGGGGCAGGACCCCTGAGATCCAGGCAGGGCAGGGCTGCTGAGATCCAGGCAGGGCAGGACCACTGAGATCCAAGCAGGGCAGGACTACTGAGATCCAGGCAGGGCAGGACCACTGAGATCCAGGAGGGGCAGGGCCACTGAGATCCAGGTAGGGCAGGGCCACTGAGATCCAGGAGGGGCAGGACCACTGAGATCCAGGAGGGGCAGGGCCTCTGAGATCCAAGTGGGCAGAGCTGTGCTCCCTCCAGAGGCTCCAGGGGACGGTCCTTCCTGCCTCCCCCAGCTTCTGGGGCTCCAGGCGTCCCTGGACTTGTGGCCTCATCCCTCCCATCTCTGCCTCCGGCTTCACGGGGCTTCTCCTCTGTCTCTGTCTCTCCTCTTCTGTGTCTTAAGGCACCTGCCATTGGAGTCGGGGCCCCCCTGGTCCAGGATGAGCTCGTGTCAGATCCTTCACTTACATCTGCAAATGCCCTGTTTCCAAATAGGCTCCCACTCACAGGTTTGTGACAGAACTATCTTTTGGGGACCGCACTCACCCCACGGAAAATTCTCTCGGCACACAGGCATCTGTGCATCGACCTCCCCTAAAGCTGCAAAGCTGACAAGACCTTACCTGCTCCCAGCAGGATGTTGGAGCCTCATGACCCGGGAGGCGGGGCTTTGCTCAGGGGATTTGCTGTCCATGTTTCTGGTCCCGTTTTCCCTTCTGCGGACGACCCACGGGGACACAGGTGTGCCCGGCCAGCTCACGGCCGCTCCCTGACGACTGCTTACAATAAGTTGGAGGCTTTGCTCGCCGAGAACACCAGCCGCTGCCCTCCCGCCCAGGCCCCTGGTGAGCACCAGCCTTGTGTGCGTGTGCACGGATTCGGGGCTCTGGGGCCTGGCTCCTGCAGAATCACACGAATTTGTCCGTCTGCTCGAACGTACGTCCCCGAGCACGAGGCCCTGAAGGTCGGTCGGCGACCTCGCAGGATTTGTGTCTTAGTTTAGGGCTGAGCCGTATTCCGGGTGCCCTGGACCACAGCTCCGTTCCCCATTCATCTCTTGAGTGTGCGTAATTCCGCGCTTAGCCGTGCCTGGCCAGGCCCTGCCACCCTGTCCTTCTCCTCGCTTTGTCATTTTAATTTTGGTATTTTAATTTTTTGTTTAAAGTTTATTTTGAGACAGAGAGACAGAGAGAGAGCACGAAGAGGGGAGGGGCAGAGAGAGAGAGGGAGACACAGGATCCGAAGCAGTTTCCAGGCTCCGAGCTCTCAGCCCGGAACCCGACACGGGGCTCGAACTCACAGACTGCGAGATCACGACCTGAGCTGAAGTCGGACGCTCAACGGACTGAGCCCCCCGGTGTCCCAAACCCGTCTTCTCTTAAAATGAACAGGTGCGTTGATGCTTTTGGAGAACCAGGTGTGGTGTCTCAGCTGAGGTCACTTGGGTCCCCGGTGGAGCCTTTGCTGCGGTGGCCCCGTTCAGCGTCTGCATTGCCCCCCGGCCCCTCCTGCTGAGGGTTTTGACTTTAACGGATGCTTGTGTGTCTGCTTGGAGGCCAGCCCTCCGCCCCCGACGCTGTTTCCAATTAGTTTCCTGCTGATCCTTCAGTTTGCCGTGTGCCTGTCTTTGCTGAAATTTCATCCTCGGCCCAAATGTGTGGGGCGGAAGGCTCCCTCCCCTCCCGGCCTCCCCGGAGGAAGGGAGGGGACCGGGGACGGTCTCCCCAGACTCATTTTTCACCTGGACCAAGTCACGGAGCGCTCTCTGATTACACGGGGGCCTTCATGCCCGCTAATAATCCGTTAATTGTGACGGATGGCCCGTTTCCTGGGTCTGACTGGAGGGGAACGGTCACACGTCCTGATTCCCGGTTCATTGTTCGTCGTCGCTTTCAACCCTCAAGCAGCACCTTCCTGCCGTCTGAGGACAGCGAGGGTGCAGTCTCTCGGAGAAAAGGCCCAGTCCTCGTGTAAGTAAAACCTTGAGTGACGGGCTCACAGCTGTGTGCACTCTCCTGTCCGGATGCCCCGTGCCGACCCGCCTGGACCAGAAGCCACACAGCCGTGCGCCCAAGTCCGAGACCACAGGCACTCAGCCGCTCATCTTAAAACATTTTATAAGCTTATGTACTTATTTTGAGAGAGAGGCAGGGGAAGGGGGAGAGGCAGAGACAGAGGAACACACAGAGAATCCCAGCAAGCTCCGTGCTGTCCGCGTAAACCGGGGTGGATGGTCTCCCTGATACGTGAACTCTACGGACGCGCGGCACGGAAGGGAACAGACCAGATTCGCGGCGACCGGGGACAGGGTGGAGAGCAGAGTTCACGCGGCTGTCCCGTGCGTTGGCGAGTGGTAGGTGCAACGGGCACCCGTTTCGAGGGAGCAGACACCCTCCCCCGTTTCATCCGGACGCAGACCAGACGATGGTTAGCCCGTCGACTGTGGGGTACTGGCTTCGCGGTGCGTGAACGTCATCACGCACGGCGCCTTCGTGCACGCAAACCTTCAGGGAGATAGTATCTCAATAAAACGGGGGCACAGGCAACGCCCTGCAGATGCGGCGCTCAGACATTGCAGAGACCGCGGAAAGAGACCCACCTCCCCCCCACCCCCCACCGTGTCCTCATGACCAACACCGCTGCTTTCCGGGACTAGGGCCTGCTGGTGGGTCTGTGGTTTGAATCCATCTGATGGGAGACCCGCTGATCCTGGGGGACGGGATCCACCTTCCTGGGTATGGCGTTCCAGAGACGCCCCCAGGTCCGGGACAGAACCTTCTGGATTCAGTTCCTGGCCACGGGCTTACATAGCCATCGAGAAGATTTGCCTGCGTCTGGAAAGGACAGGGGAAGAAGTTCTACGGGAACAGGAGGCAGGACGTCTGTTCTCCTGCTCCCACAGGCTGCGTTCTCCCTCCGTGTTTGGGGACGTCCGCCCCGCCCAAGGCACAGCTGAGCGTCTGGGGGTCTCAGCCTGTGCTCTCTGGCTCCCGGTGTATGCAAGTGTTCCTGGACCCTTTTCCACTGACCTCAGGGTTTTATCCACCAGTACTCTGTCCTCGCTGCGATTCCATTTTCGTGTTTTCCCTTCTTTTGGCGGAAGTGAGCATATGAATGACTGGTTTTTTAAAGGCCTTTTTCGTGGTCCCTAAGGACTCTGTTACATTTCCTCTGTACATTTCTTGTTTTCTTCCTTTTTATAATGAAATCTTCAAACCTCCTAGAACATTCATTCTCAGCAGGAGTCATAGGGCCTCTCTCTGGAGGATTTTCGTTTATGGGTGTTGAGAACATTTGAGTGTTTTCACAAAAATCCAGGTACATAGACAGTATTGATACGTCTCCCGTGTATTTGTGATGCTGAAATTTCTTGGGGAGAAACACGGAAAGGTCTCCTACGGGAGGTGATGTTGTAGAAACAGTGGCACCCATCTTTGGCCATGGTACGCGGTGAGGATCTAATTCTCCGCCCACCTAGGAGCACTGTCACATTGTCACATGAGCTGCATGGAAACATGTGAGATGCTCCGGTCTCTAGAGTCCGGTCTGTGGCCGAGAATTAGATGGCAGCTCATGGGCCAGAAGAGCTGGCTTGTCCAGGGCTCCCTGTCATAACTGCCTGGAGCTCCCTTCACAAGGACACAGACTTGGCTTCCTCAAATAGGACAAGGCAGGCTTGGAGAGCTGGGGCGGGTGAACCACTGGCATCTCTGTTCTGATGGGGACGGTTGGATATAGGCTGCCCGGCTCTCCAATCTGCCCGGCACCTGCCCAAAGGGGTGCCTGTGCCAACGGTGGGGAATCTGTGCTAAATCAAAGCCAGTGTCTGCTTTCCTGTGGTGTGGACGGCCCAGCCCCGAACGCTTGGATCCATTCGAACTCTGTCTTGGAGAGGAATCCATCGAGGTGTTCAGACAGCAGAACTGAGTGTGTGGGAACACGTCCCGCTTTCCCTCAGGATGAGACACAGCGGTCGGCAGGAGACATTGTGTCTCCAGGGTCGGTCGAGGACACAGGAGGGAATGATGTCACAGGGTGCCTCTGTTTGGTCGACCTCACCTGGGTTTTATGATTATTCCCGGGCCCCAGACATGCCTGGAGGGAGGCAGTGATGTGCTGGGCTCGGGAGGCCTCTGAACGCACGGTGCTCCTTGCCTGGATCACCACAAGTGCTCCACCGCGAACCCCAAGGAAGCCGCCTGTAATTGTGATGTTCGTGGAAATCTGTGTTCTAGATGTCCCATCCGTTGATACCTGTGTTCTAGGTACAGTTATATCTGTTTATATCTGTGTTCTAGATATGGTTATATCCATTCACACCTGTGTTCTAGACACAGCCACATCTGTCTATATCTACGTTCTAGACATAGTTATATCCGTTTACATTTCGTTCTAGATATAGTTATATCCCTTCTAGATGGATGTGTTGTATCTGTAACCTGTGTTCTACATACAGTCACATCCGTTCATATCTGTGTTCTAGATATAGTTATACCTGTTTACACCTGTGTTCTAGATACAGCCACATCTGTCTATATCTACGTTCTAGATATCTGTGTTCTAGTTATATCTGTTCACACCTGTGTTCCACACCTGTGTTCTAGATACAGTCACATCTGTCTATATCTATGTTCTAGATATAGTTATATCCGTCTACTTTTGTGTTCTAGATATAGTTATATCCATTCTAGATGAATGTGTCTATCTGTAACCTGTGTTCTAGATACAGTCACATCCGTTCGTATCTGTGTTCTAGATATACTTATATCCATTCACACCTGCATTCCAGATACAGCCACATCTGTCTATATCTACGTTCTAGATATAGTTATATCCATTTACATTTCGTTCTAGATATAGTTATATCCATTCTAGATGGATGTGTCTATCTGTAATCTGTGTTCTAGATATAGTCACATCCGTTCGTATCTGTGTTCTAGATATAGTTATATCCATTCACACCTGCGTTCCAGATACAGCCACATCTGTCTATATCTACGTTCTAGATATAGTTATATCCATTAACATTTCGTTCTAGATATAGTTATATCCCTTCTAGATGGATGTGTCTATCTGTAATCTGTGTTCTAGATACAGTTATATCTGTTTATATCTGTGTTCTAGATACGGTTATATCCATTCACACCTGCGTTCTAGACACAGCCACATCTGTCTATATCTACATTCTAGATATAGTTATATCCACTTACATTTGCGTTCTAGATATAGTTATATCCCTTCTAGATGGATGTGTTCTATCTGTAACCTGTGTTCTACATACAGTCACATCCGTTCGTATCTGTGTTCTAGATATGGTTACATCCATTCACACCTGCGTTCTAGAGACAGCCACATCTGTCTATATCTACGTTCTAGACATAGTTATATCCGTTTACATTTCGTTCTAGATATAGTTATATCCCTTCTAGATGGATGTGTTCTATCTGTAACCTGTGTTCTATATACAGTCACATCCGTTCATATCTGTGTTCTAGATATGGTTACATCCATTCACACCTGCGTTCCAGATACAGCCACATCTGTCTATATCTACGTTCTAGATATCTGTGTTCTAGTTATATCTGTTCACACCTGTGTTCCACACCTGTGTACTAGATACAGTCACATCTGTCTATATCTATGTTCTAGATATAGTTATATCCGTCTACATTTGTGTTCTAGATATAGTTATATCCATTCTAGATGGATGTGTCTATCTGTAACCTGTGTTCTAGATACAGTCACATCCGTTCGTATCTGTGTTCTAGATATACTTATATCCATTCACACCTGCGTTCCAGATACAGCCACATCTGTCTATATCTACGTTCTAGATATAGTTATATCCATTAACATTTCGTTCTAGATATAGTTATATCCATTCTAGATGGATGTGTCTATCTGTAATCTGTGTTCTAGATATAGTCACATCCGTTCGTATCTGTGTTCTAGATATAGTTATACCCATTCACACCTGTGTTCTAGATACAGCCACATCTGTCTATATCTACGTTCTAGATATAGTTATATCCACTTACATTTGCGTTCTAGATATAGTTATATCCCTTCTAGATGGATGTGTTCTATCTGTAACCTGTGTTCTACATACAGTCACATCCGTTCGTATCTGTGTTCTAGATATGGTTATATCCATTCACACCTGCGTTCCAGATACAGCCACATCTGTCTATATCTACATTCTAGACACAGTTATATCCGTTTACATTTCGTTCTAGATATAGTTCTATCCATTCTAGATGGATGTGTTCTATTTGTAACCTGTGTTCTACATACACTCACATCCCTTTATATCTGTGTTCTAGATATAGTTATACCTGTTTACACCTGCGTTCTAGACGCACAGTTATATCCATTTTTATCTGTATTCTAAATACACAATTATAGTCATTTAAATCTGCATTTGGAAATATGTGTAAGTTATATAATGAATTGTATGTAAGTATACAGTAATTTATATATAGTAATATATAGGAGGTTATATATATGAACAGATATATTTAATATATTAATTAGTATACCAATTATATAATAATATATCAATGATATATCAATTCTATCATATTAATATTAAATAGGTTAATAATTATAATCATATATAATATAAATAAATATAACTTATATATTTAATGTATCATATAAATATATGTAACATTTATATTATATAGCTTATGTATATTATATATAACATAATATGAATATATAAATATAAATATTATATTATATATAACATATAATTATATTTTATAAATATGTTATATATAACATAACATATAATGATATATATAAATATATAATATATAATAACATAGAGTGATATATAAATATATATAATATATAATAACATAGTGATACATAAATATATACAATAATATGTTTATATTGTAATATAATTATATATTATAAGACATATAATATATAATGTGTTATCTATAACAACTATATAATTAAAATTGTGTTTATATATAATTATGTATTATAACGACCATATAATTGAAACTACATGTTTATATGTATGATTATACATAACAGCCATATAATTGAAATTATATGCCTATATATACTTATATATAGTTATAAAGAACTACATAATTATATAAAATTATAAAATGATGCAATTAACATAGTTAATCCTGCAATTATTATGAATAATTATGCAATACGTATTTATAGGTATTATTAATAATAATTACATGATATGCCAGCTAATAAAAATTGGTAACATATACAAAATTCGTGTTTAAGTAAGTATGTTAATATACCGTAAATGAGTAACGTAGGACATGTAAATATAATAAGCAAATACATGAATAAATACGAAGTATGTTTTCATTTCCCCCAGAAAGGAGTCCGACAGCCGTTTTCACTAATCAGCACACGGTGCAGTGGTCCTTGCTGTCCGTGGCCAGGACGTCCTGGGGAGACATAGGCGGACACGGCAGAGAGGGTGACTATGGTGTCCTCACGGTCCTCCAGCAGGACAGAACTCGGGGAGGGGGACAGAGAGGGCCGGTCTGCAAACCCCACGGGCTGCGTCTGGTGTGCGCCCCGAGCCGGCCGGCGTTGAGGGCTTTCTCTGCCCACGTCCACACCACAGGCCACCCCAACGCTCTCACGTCCTGGCTCACTGGCCGCGGGGGCCTGAGGCTCAGAGCGGGGCTGTTGTGGTAATGCGGCTGGATCAGTACGTTTTTCCTAGCACATTGGAGATGAAATTCAGGTGCCGTGAAATGAACCCTAAGTACGTGGTTTGGGGGTTCTGAGTCCGCACATGCTCACTACGCCTCGTGTCCAAATTTTACGCTTGTGTTTAAATACTATTAATATTTAATCAATGCTAATAAAGTCCAAACATTAACATATTACCTTATTTTAAACTTTATTCTTATTTATTGTTTTAAATGTTTTAATGTTTTTATTTTTGAGACAGAGAGGGACAGAGCATGAGCAGGGGAAGGGCAGAGAGAGAGGGAGACAGAATCCGAAGCAGGCTCCAGGCTCCAAGCCGTCAGCACAGAGCCCCACGCGGGGCTTGAACCCACAAACCGTGAGATCACGACCTGAGCCAAAGTCGGATGCTCAACCAACTGAGCCGCCCAGGCACCCCTTAAACTTTATTTCTAAACGCCTGTCCAGGGGCGCCTGGGTGGCGCAGTCAGTTAAGCGTCCGACTTCAGCCAGGTCACAATCTCGCGGTCCGTGAGTTCGAGCCCCGTGTCGGGCTCTGGGCTGATGGCTCGGAGCCTGGAGCCTGTTTCCGATTCTGTGTCTCCCTCTCTCTCTGCACCTCCCCCGTTCATGCTCTGTCTCTCTCTGTCCCAAAAATAAATAAACGTTGAAAAAAAAAATTAAAAAAAAAAAATGCCTGTCCATTTAGCAGTCACTTCCCTCCCTGTCCCCCTTCTGAGCCCCCGGGAACCACAAATGGACCGTCTTTCTCTGCACATTTTCCTGCCGTCTGTGAGATCCCACGTGATGTGGTCTCCCGTGTCTGCTCCTCTCACTGAACATCGTGTCCTCAAGGTCCGTCCACGTGGCCACAAGTGTCACAGCCCCGCCCCTTTTCATGGCAGAGTAATATTCCCCTGCGTGGGTGTGGTTCCATCCGTCCGTCTACGGACACTCCGCTTGCTTCCTCCTTTTGGTGACGCTCACGCACGTGCGTGTGCGAGTTCGCTCTGTCTTCGACAAATCCCTTGCCTGAAGCCGGAATGAGAGCAGGAAGACAGCACAATCCTCTAAGGAGAGCCGCTGACGGTTCTGCACAGTGTGGGCCGTGCTTAGCTTCTTGGGGAAATCGGTGTGTGTGCCACAGGGACAGAACGTGCACTCCAGTCAGCAGACCCGGGGGCAGAAGGAGGCGTCCGGGACCAAGCGGGGCCTTAGCTGAGCCACAGCAGAAAGTCCTGCAAAGCGATCACGGCCGTGAGGCCCTCTCGTGGGGAGAGTCTGATGGGCACAGAGCGGGCACACAGCCGGCGCCCAGAGGCACCTGCCAGAGGGCGCACCTATTCCGGTGGCTTCTCCCACGACCCTTGGCCGACCTCGGAAGCCACCACCCCGTCCTCCGCCCTGTGCATCTCTGTGCACCTGCCCTGGTCTGTCCAGACGCGTCACACCCACGTGGGAACCACGACTTTTTTGAGATGAGATCCGCGCTCTCCCTGTGGGTGCAGGACGCAGGCCGCATCCCCTGTGTGTGTTTCCCTCTTCCTCCTCTAGGCTCAAGGAGGCCAGCGCTGGTGAAAGTCCGTCTTTGCAACTTTTCTGCAAATGTAAAACCGCTTCAAAATAAGTTGCCTGCTCGGGGCGCCTGGGGGGGCTCAGTCTGGTGGAGACCAAAGTGTCCCTGCCCTGGGTTGCTTTGAGCGGCCGGTGGCTTCTGCTCAGCCCATGCAGGGGGCTGCCCTTCTGGGAGGTGACGGGAGGCCGCGTCCTCTCCTGCACGTGGCGAGCCGCCCGGCCGTGGACGGGGGGGCCCCCTCTGGTCCGGGGCCCCCGTGGTCGGGCACGCCGCTTGGGACTATGCCGAGCACCCCAACCCTGCCCTTTCCGGCCGTCTGCACGGATGCCGTTTGCGAATGAGACACGACAACGCAGAAACACGGTTCAAACCGGTCGCCTCAGACTCGGCGCGGGGCCAGCGGGGAGGCCGTCGTCCAGGCCGAGGGGGCGTGTGTCGCTCCCGTGGTTCATCGAGTGACGTGGCTGGGGCCTCGAGGCCCCCGGAGAACGCCCCCCAGGTGCTTTCCTCCACGTACAAGTGGGGGGGGGGCCGGAGGGGGGGGATGTCTTTTTAATGAAAATACCTGAAAAGTGTTTTCCTCCAGAATCATACATCATTGTCAACAGAGAAGATTAAGC
The DNA here is from genome assembly GCF_018350155.1 of Leopardus geoffroyi. Lineage (NCBI taxonomy): Eukaryota > Metazoa > Chordata > Mammalia > Carnivora > Felidae > Leopardus > Leopardus geoffroyi. The sequence continues at coordinate 337,173 of NC_059343.1, forward strand.
TTATTGTTTCTTTTTGAACCAGGAACTCAAGGTGAGTGGAAATGTCTCGAAATGCAAAACAGCCAGGCAGACAAAGTACGACGAGGATACCAACAGACAAGCAAGTTTCCTTCCTTTTTTTTTCCTCCCCCCACTTTTTCCATCGTAAGTGATTTGGGGACGACACTTCAAAAACCACAAGGCTCAAAGAAGACGCGGTTCGGGGACATCTGTCGACGTGGTGCATTTTATTTCCAGGCTGGTAACCCCTGCAGGGGTGGACGGGGTGGGGGGAGGGGTCCACGGCTCACGGAGGCCCCGCGGCCCGTGCGGGAGAGCGTCTGGCTGCAAACGCGGGCAAGAGAGTCTGACGCGTGCTGCTTGAGGTCTGAATGTGTGCACAGCGGCCAGACGGCGGGCATTTCACACCGAACCGGGTCCTGAGTCTGCCCGTCCTCCTTGTCTGTGCTGTTTGCACACGCGACCGTCGAGCTGCGGGACTGGCCCTGCGTGTGGAGGCGGGCACACGCGTGGGTGCACGTGCAGGCAGAGGGGCCCCATGCGAGGTGTTCTGTCTGTGGGCAAACGGGCACGGAACACAGGGTGTGGACTTTCACGCCCGTACGTGAATCGGGGCACATCTCTCTGGACACGTGGGAGTGTGATTCCTAGACGTGTTCACCTGGCGGGTTTTGCAAGCAAGATTCACTTTTCTGTGGCACAGGCGTCCGGGGTCAGGCGACCGGCACTCCCCCAGAGTCACCGGCCCCTGTGGGCTCCCCATCCGTTCTGGGTGAAGTCGCAGGCGTCCGGGCTTCTCTGGGGTCCTGGATCCCAGCAGGCTGGTGCTCGATGGGCACTGGCTGTCTTGTGTGAGGAGGGTTTTCGCAAGCTCACAGACTCCGCGTCCCTCCATCCGGGGACCGGGCCTCCCCGGGGGTTCCTCCTGCCCGGTCAGGTGGCCTTTCCTTGGTGGCCGCTCAGAGTTATAGACCCGGGCAGGGGGTCTCCTCGGAGGCCGCTCAAACTCGGACAAACTCACAATGAGGCTGAGAAGGGCCTGTGGACGTCCCTCCGGCTGGCGGGGGAGGAGGCCGTCACGTCACCAGAGGAACGGCAGCGGGTGTCTGGGCTGCCCGGGGCGCAGGGACGGGACGCCGGTTCTCAGGGTGCAGGTGTCGGGCAGGAGGCTGGGGCCGCGTCTCCTCAGGGACGCCCCGTCCGCCTGCAGAAGAACACAGGCGTCTGTATTTCCTTTAGCTTTTCCGCATCCGCCGGCTCGGTTAGCGGAGGGGCAGTGACGTCGCCTCTCTAGTGAGACACGCAGTTGGTGGTGCGAACAAAGCAAAGCCGCGTCTCAACGTCTTACGTCTTCAAACACCACATTTGGGGCAGTTGGCCTCACATTTCCACACAGATGCGTGATCATCTACTCAACCAGGCTCGTATTCTGGGGGGAATTTAGATCATTTCAGGGCACACCCCAGAGGGTATTTTTGAGACAGACAGAGACAGAGCACGAGAGGGGGGAGGGGCAGAGAGAGAGGGAGACACAGAACCCGAAGCAGGTTCCGGGCTCCGAGCTCTCAGCACAGAGCCCGACGCGGGGCTCAAACTCACAGACCGAGAGATCGTGACCTGAGCCGAAGTCGGACGCTCAACCGACGGAGCCACCCAGGCGCCCCTGAGATTATTTTGAAAGAAAATGCAGTTAACTCTGCAGACATAACGCTTCTAAAGTGGCATCAGCCGTTTCGCTTTGCGTGGTTTGATTTTTGCTGGCGAACATTTATATTTTCGGTGCTTTGCTGGTCGTCTGTAATTTTCCCCTGCGGACGGGTGAGGATGACTTGGTTGTTGTTCTAGTGTGTGTTTGGGGGCGGGGGAGTGTCGGTCTTTGGGACCATGAGCTCTGGAGTCTCACAAGCCTGGGTTTCAATCCCAAACTACAGCTGAGTCACTTTGTGCCTCTCCACAGTTTAATTCTTTTAATTGTTTCCCAATCTGCAGCACATCAACTAAGGCTTTTAGTGATACTTAAACTAGATATCATATGTAAAACGTGCAGCATAAAAACATTTTAAGGCTCAGAAAGGATTGAATAGTAGTTGTCATTCTTATTGATTTGTAACAGCTTTTTATATATTAAGGACACAACCCCTGAATCGTTAATATACATTACAAATATTTTCCAGCTTCTTTGATGCTATTTAATATTGTTTGTAATTTTTAGGCATGAAGGCTTTTCAATTTGTACGTGGCCAAATCCATTGGTACTCCCGTATAATATTTTCTAGTTTTTGAATTTCCGCAAGGTCCTCCACGGAGACGATGGAGATGAACATTTTGTTCTATCGTTTGTGACTTAATTTTTTATCCTTTACAGTTTAATATGGCTGGGATTCATTGTGGTTTTTGATCTGAGGTTTAGTCCTGACTCCTTTTCTCCCCAAGTAATAATTCCCCAACACTACGTGTCAAAAAATCTTTTTCTCCCCCTCTGTTTCTCTGTTGGTTTTTAATAATGCATCTATCAACTGTAGAGCGTTCATAGATGCTTAGGTCTATTTTCTAAAGGCCTTTCTGGATCTCACATCTGCTAATTCTTATTGTCATGACATACCGTCTTAATTACGATAGCCTTAAAATAAAATATGCCTCGCTCTTTGAATGGGTAACTCTTTCAACATTGATCTGAGTTGACAAAAATAAAACGACTTCTTAGCCTTTGTTGCCAATTTATGCTCCAGATGAAGTTTAGATTTATTTTCCCAAAGTTACAACAAGTGTGTCTGGATGTGATTGCAACCACATTGACCGGAAACAACTAATTATTAAGGACTTGAGGTTTTCATACGATTTTGAGTCTGTTTTCAGGGAAAACGGTCCGTCTGTCCGTGTATTCCTCTTGTCTTTTTTCTTTCTTTTTTTTTTTTTTGGTCTCTGGATACCATAATTGTCTTCCTTCATGTGGGCTCCACACTGCCGCTGTTGAGTGTATTTATACGCACTTTATATTTCTGCTGCTGTTGTGCGCGAGGGTGTGTCCTGTGACATTTCCTGACGAGCCCCGGTTGCTACGGAAGAGGCCACGGACACTGGGATATTTATCTTGTGTCAGGTTCTCCTCCCAGACTTGCTCATGGTTCTCAACACTTTTATGACTCAGTCTCCAAGGCTTTGGTCGGACGCCCGTCATTACCATCTGGAGGCGACGTGTTTTCACCTTCCGCTGCGTTCCTAGAGCCCGTCACTGTCCCCTGCCGCGTCGCATGGATGGCCTACGTCAGGACGCTGCTTGGGGACGGTGATGGGACCGTTACCAGCTGGATCTAACCAATGACGAGGGCGAACGCGACGGGCAGTGTCCGGCTCTGGTGGCAGGAGGCTGCCATCCAGGTGTCGCTGGAGGCCTGCATCGACACCTGCCAGCGCTGGGAGGGTGGCACCCACGTCCCGCCACGGCCGGCGCTCTGGGCCGCAGCTCACTTCTGCGAAAGCAGCGGCGCGGAGAGGGTGGCTGTGCCTCTGGCGGTCACGGGAACCCACGGGCGGCGCCTGCAGACGACGGTGACGGTGGGTCCCGGGGAAGATGCTGAGCACGGGCTGGCAAAACCCGTTGCGCTCGGGAAGGCGGCCCGTCCTCACCCGCCGCTGAGCCGGAACAGGAAGCCGAGCCGGCTGGGCCCAGCCCAGCGCCTACTCCACTTCCGGCCCTTGTGCACACGCGCCCTGCGGAAAGCTGTGACCTGCCTGTCGCCCCGTGCGACCCTGCTGGAGCCCCTCTCGCCCACCCTGCCCTGCAGGTCCTTGCTGGAGCCCCTCTCTCTCCCTCATCTGCAGGTCCCTGCTGGACCCCTCTCGCCCACCCTGCAGGTCCCTGCTGGAACCCCTCTCCCCCCACCCCCACAGGTCCCTGCTGGAGCCCCTCTCCCCCGCCCCCCCCCCCACCCGACAAAGTTCCCTTCTGAAGCCCCTCTCCTCCACCGTGCAGGTCCTTGCTGGAGCCCCTCTCTCTCCCTCACCTGCAGGTCCGTGCTGGAACCCCTCTCTCCCCCCACCCCCGACAGGTTCCTGCTGGAGCCCCTCTCCCCTCGCCCCCCGGAGGTCCCTGCTGAAACCCCTCTCCACCCTCCCCCCGCCGCAGGTCCTTGCTGGAGCCCCTCTCCCCCACCGTGCAGGTCCTTGCTGGAGCCCCTCTGTTCCCCCCCCCCCCCCCGCCTGCAGGTCCCTTCTGGAGCCCCTCTCTCCCCCTCATCTGCTGGTCCCTGCTGGAACCCTTCTCTCCACCCCCCATGCAGGTCCCTGCTGGAGCCCCTCTTCTCCCCCGGAGGTCCCTGCTGGAGCCCCTGTCCCCTCCCCCACGGGTCCCTGCTGGAGCCCCTCTCCCCCACCTGCAGGTCCCTGCTGGAGCCCCTGTCCCCTCCCCCACTGGACCCTGCCGCAGCCCCTCTCCATCCCCCCCAGTCCCCCCACAGGTCCCTACTGGAGCCTCTCTCTCCCCCCCTGCAGCTCCCTGCTGGAGCCCTTCTCTCCCCCGCCACCCCCCCCCCCAGGTCCCTGCTGGAGCCCCTGTCCCCTCCCCCACTGGTCCCTCCTGGAACCCCTCTCCCCCGCCCCCGCCCCCACAGGTCCCTATTGGAGCCCCTCTCCCCCACCCTGCCCTGCAGGTCCCTGCTGGAACCCCTCTCTCCCCCCACCCCAGACAGGTTCCTGCTGGAGCCCCTCTCCCCTCGCCCCCCGGAGGTCCCTGCTGAAACCCCTCTCCACCCCCCCCCCCCCCGCAGGTCCTTGCTGGAGCCCCTCTGTCCCCCTGCAGGTGTTTCCCTGGCCTGCTTGTCCCCGTCTGGGTCCAGGTGGGGTTGTCTGCCTGGATCTGAGTTGCTCCCTCCTCCAGGAAGGCTGCCTGGGGCGGTTCGCTGAGCAGGCCTGAGGACAGAGCTGTTGGCTCCTCCTGCCAGGGAGACCCCAGTGTGCAGTAATGCCGAGGAGGCTCTCAGAGGCCATGAATCCAAGTGGCGGAGGAGCCCAGGCTTCCGTCTGAAGGCCTTTGGTCCCCAAATTCCCATGTGGAATCCCGACCCCCAGGGGCATGGTGTTAGGAGGTGGGGCCCGGGGAGGGGCGCAGCTCATGACCAAAGAGCCCCACGTTGGGATTCCTGTCCGCATGAAGGTCACCCCAGAAGCACCCTCACCCCATCCACCGTGTGAGGGCCCCGCCTCCAGAGCCACAAGAAGGGAACATCGGCGGCAATCCTCGGGTCTGTGCTGCCCTGTTCCCCCTCCCCCCACCGCAGGCGGGCACCCCACTCTGAGGACGGCAGGCTCGCACGACGGCAGGAGCACACACACATTTCTGGGCTCAGGTCGGGTGTGTGCGTCATCTCGGCACCAAACCCTGACGAGCACATCAGAAAACAGCACCTGTGCTTTCCACGTGAATTCTGGAGCTTTCCGTGGGAATTCTGGAGAGAGCACGCCAGACAAAATATTACAACACGGGTGTTGATTCCCCACGCGGGAAACGCCGGATGGTTCTTTTCTGCACAGGACACGCTGGGCATCCGGATCCCCTGATCAGCACGGGACCCACCAGGCTGCACCTTGACACCCCGAAATCTGCACGGGGGACACGCTGGGCATCCGGATCCCCTAATCAGCACGGGACCCACCAGGCTGCACCTTGACACCCCGAAATCTGCACGGGGGACACGCAGGGCATCCGGATCCCCTGATCAGCACGGGACCCACCAGGCTGCACCTTGACACCCCGAAATCTGCACGGGGGACACGCAGGGCATCCGGATCCCCTGATCAGCACGGGACCCACCAGGCTGCACCTTGACACCCCGAAATCTGCACGGGGGACAGGCAGGGCATCCGGATCCCCTGATCAGCACGGGACCCACCAGGCTGCACCTTGACACCCCGAAGTCTGCACGGGGGACACGCAGGGCATCCGGATCCCCTGATCAGCACGGGACCCACCAGGCTGCACCTTGACACCCCGAAATCTGCACGGGGGACACGCAGGGCATCCGGATCCCCTGATCAGCACGGGACCCACCAGGCTGCACCTTGACACCCCGAAATCTGCACGGGGGACACGCAGGGCATCCGGATCCCCTGATCAGCACGGGACCCACCAGGCTGCACCTTGACACCCCGAAATCTGCACGGGGGACACGCTGGGCATCCGGATCCCCTGATCAGCACGGGACCCACCAGGCTGCACCTTGACACCCCGAAGTCTGCACGGGGGACACGCTGGGCATCCGGATCCCCTGATCAGCACGGGACCCACCAGGCTGCACCTTGACACCCCGAAATCTGCACGGGGGACACGCTGGGCATCCGGATCCCCTGATCAGCACGGGACCCACCAGGCTGCACCTTGACACCCCGAAATCTGCACGGGGGACACGCTGGGCATCCGGATCCCCTGATCAGCACGGGACCCACCAGGCTGCACCTTGACACCCCGAAATCTGCACGGGGGACACGCAGGGCATCCGGATCCCCTGATCAGCACGGGACCCACCAGGCTGCAGGTTTGGGCCCCCACCGCCTGCGACGTGCACCGGCCGGTGGTGCCAGAGGGCATGCAAGTCAGAAGCAAACACGTGCCGGTCCCCAGAAGTGAACACGGAGGCAGGGAGGGGAAGGGAGGCAGGAGGGCCCTTGTGCTTTTAAATACAAGAATGCCCCATTCACGTGGTGTTTGGGGAGGACCTTCGCCACGGGACATCCACGTCAACTCCACTCTCTTCCTTAAGCCCGAAACCTTGCGAAACTAATCAAAGTCTCCGGTTTCGTGAGGCTGTGAGGGTGGGCGGACGTGACCCTGGCTTTGGATGCAGCCTGGCTTGATTCCAGGTCCCGGCCTCCCCCCGCCCCAGCCCAGTCCCTGCAACGTATGAAACTTGTCTAAAACCACACCCTTTCTCTTTGTCTCCTGACACCTCCCGACTCCTGGGAGGGGCGCAGGGAGACAGAGCAAACCCGGTTCTCTTTGGGACCAGACTGTGCATCGACCGCTCGAATTGGTTGGTTTTATTTTGTCGTAGTTTATTAGTCCCTGGCGTCCCCGCAGCCCCCTCTCCGGTCAAGCCTGCCTCACTCATGATGCCGCCGGCCTCGTCTGCCGGCCTCGGGGTCTGAGAAATCGCTCCCAGGGAAGACTCCGCTCCCAGCACTCGGCAAGCAGGTTCCAGCGAGCGCCCTGCTCGGACGCGTCTGGTTCTCCAGCGCCAGGCGGGGTGTCCAGCCCGAGCCGGTCTGCCTGCGGACAGCCACCGAGACGTGCCGTCCGCATGTGGGCGCTAAGTGTGCCCACGGGGAGCAGGTCACCTGAATGCTTGTTAAGCATTCTTCAGAAATTTCTTTAAATGGAAAGCGTGATTTGGGCGAATGGAAAGAAGGCAGACAGGGTCCCAGGGCATTAGCAGCCGGGGCCGGGAGAGGGGAGGCAGGGGCAGGGCAGTGCGCGCGCTTGTCCAAGCCGCCCGCCAGCGAGGCCTGAAGCCCCCGGAGGGAGCATCGGGGCGCGACTGCTCCCCCTACCGCCCCCCGCCCGTCCCGCACACGCTGCGTGTTTGACAGACGTTCGTCTGCGGAGAGGAGATTTTCTGACAGCGCAGCCGTGCATGACGCCTAACGAGGTGCCGAAGGACGGGGCATGCAACCTGCCCGGGGTTCCCGCGCGGTGGGCGGCTGCCTGTGGCCGGGGCCTCGTGGGCAGGACACAGGTCCGCGCGCGGTCCCGTCCTGCAGACACGGGACCCTGGGCGGTTGCCTGCAGAGGGGCCCGCGTTTCAGTGACAGTGTGTGTCGCCAAGGAGGACGACGTGGAGAGATCCTTCCAGGGCTGTGGGAACAAGCCCTGGCAAGTCGTGTGTCATGTAATTAGCGATAATCGACACGCTGTCTCCTCTTCCTGACGCGCCCGGGCAGGGAGGGGGCGGGTGACGGGGCCTCAGCATCGGGAGCAGGAGACGCTCCAAGTGTCAGCGGGGAAGCGGGAGTGCGGGGGGGGGGGGGGGGGGGGCGGGGGGGGGGTGGAGAAAAAGGTAACGGAAGGAAGGAGACAGCCCGGTGCTACCTCTACGCACATGCACACACCTGTGGTTACACACATGCACACACATGGTCACACACCCATGCTTACACACGCATACACACATGGTTGCACACACATGCACACACCTGTGGTCACACATCCACACATATGGCTACACACACACACCCGTGCTTACACACATGGTTACACACGCATGTACACCCATGGTTGCACACCCATGGTTACACACCTGCACACACACGGTCACACCCACGCACACACATGGTTGCACACCCACGCACACACCCGTGGTTACACAAATACACACACATGGTCACATACCCATGCACACCCATGCACACCCATGGCTACACACCTGTGGTTACACAGATGGTCACACACACATGCACACATGTACACACCCATGCTGACACACGTATGCACACACCCGTGGTTACAAACACGCACACATATCACACACACGCACCCCATGCTTACACACATGGTCACACACCCATGCACACCCACGGTTATGCACACACCCATGGTTGCACACATGCACGCACATGGTTACACACCTGTGGTTATACACATGGTCACACACACATGCACACATGCACACACCCATGCTTACACACGCATGCATACACATGCGCATACCTGTGGTTACACATATCCACACCCATGGTTGCACACACATGGTTACACACCTGCACGCACATGGTCACACACGCGCACACAACACCCCTGCTTACACACGTACGCACACATGGTTGCACACCCATGCACACACCTGTGGTTACACAAATGCACACGCATGGTCACACATGCATGCACAACCCATGCTTACACATGCACACACATGGTTGCACGCACATGTACACACCCGTGGTTATACACATGCACACATATGGTTACACATACACACCCATGCTTACATACACAGTTACACATGCATACACACCCATGGTTATGCACATACCCATGGTTGCACACACACACACGGTTGCACATGCATGCATACACCTATGGTTACACACACATGCACACAACTATGGTTGCACACAAATGCACACACCCATGGTTACACACGTGGTTACACATGCATGCACACCCATGGTTACTCACACACCCATGGTTACATATGCATGCACACATGCACACACCTATGGTTACACACACATGCACACACCCAGGGTCATATGCACACACATACAGATGGAGGGACACCTGCATGCATGCACATAGACATACCCATGGTCATATACACACACGTAGATGCAGGGACGTGCACACAAGTATTGTCACATGCATGCACATACGCAGAAGCTGGAATATGCACACATACACACATGCACACACCCTTGGTCATATGCACACACATAGATGCAGGGACACACACACCTGCATACACGTACAAACACCTGTACACTTGCCAACACGGATTCCCACTTGCACACAGGCACATGTGAACATGCACACATATGCTCACACACTTGTACACAGGAGCCACATGCTTGTACACATGTGCACACCCCCAAGAATGCACTTGCACACCCTTGCACATACTCACCCACATTGTGCACTCATGCACACAGGCACGGACACAGTACCATGCACACATGGGCACACAAACATGTGTGCACACGTGCATATATCCAAACAGTCACACAGGTACACACATGCATGTGGACACACACACGTGCACAAAGTCGCACACACTCACACAAGCACGTGCTGGCCATGCCCAGGGTCCAGATGGAAACCCCTACCGGGCTCAGACACCCTGTCTGGGAGTGTGACAAGCTTCCAAGTCCCCTTACACCTAGGGTTAAATTTGGGGTGACAAGGGACAAGCCACGTTAAAATTTCAGGGGTCTCCACTGCAAACACCGAAAGAAAGCAAAATGTGAAAATGAGTCTCCCTGTTGATGTGAGGGAACTGCAGGCATGTTCACGGGGGATCTGAGTCCCTATTTCCACCGTAGTCACAAAGAGCTCGGGGAGGCTGAGGGGTGTCTGTGGCCACGTGAGGGGACTATGTCCTCTGGGGCCAGACCGAAGGTGTGTGAATCCCTTGTGACGTGTCCCAGCTGCGCCCTCGGGGGCCGACCCCAAAGTCGGGTTCCCTCTGTCAAGGCAGTGTTCCTGGGATGCTAGGGGAAGGGGGGTGGTTTCAGGTGCTGTGTCAGCTGTCCTGGGTCAGACGCTGGGTGCCCTGGGTCAGACGGCATGTCCACGTTCACCAGACCTCCAGCCCTGGGCGTGCACCCTTGGCGTCCACGGTTCTGCATTTGCTGCTGGGACGCAGGGTCGAGAGAAGTCAGGAGGACGGTCTGTCATCCAGAATGTGGGGGGGAGGCTGCCCCCGGCACAGGGGTGGAGGGGGATGGCCGTGGGAGCAGGGGGTGCGGTGGGGTCCCCACCTGTCCATGCTGAGCCCAGGTGGTCAGCACAGGGAGCAGAGTGCGAGCACATGGGATTGGCAGGGGTGCAGCAGAAATGCAGAGGTTGGGGGCGACTCACCTGAGTGTTCACACACACACAAGGATGCACACACGTGTGCACTTAAGCTCCCGTGCATACGCATGCCTGCAGACAGACAAGCACGTGGATGCACGCTAGCCCAGGTCACATGTAGTAACCACACACGCACGTGCACACGCTCACCCACACACGGTACTCTCCCTGTCACACGTATGCAAACACACACATGTGCACACGTGCCCAGGTCACGCGTAGTAGCCACACACACATGTGCACACGCTCACCCACCCATGGTACACTCTCCCTGTCACACGTATGCAAACACACACACGTGCACACGTGCCCAGGTCACGCGTAGTAAACACACACACATGTGCACACGCTCACCCACACACGGTACACTCTCCCTGTCACACGTACACCCAGGTCACACGTAGTAGCCATATTGCATCTTTGTGGAAAGTTCTGTCCTGAAGGGATCTCCATTCTGACTACTGAGATCCCATCCTTCATCCTTCTCGAATCTTCTGCTCCAGAGGCCACTCCGTCCTGAGTGCTGTTGGGCCCCCCTACCTCTCATCCTTCTGGAAACCTCCATGTTTCCTTCCCATGCAGGCATATCACCCCCGTGACGCAGAGACAGAAATGCCTCTTTTGTAAAAGCCACCCCGTCCCACAGTGTGCTGTCCACCCTCCCGCTTGATTCCTTCCCGGATGGACGCTGGGGACACTTCCTACAAAATGGGCCAAGGAGGCATCAGGTCGATCCCTGCACCCTGAAGGGAGGTCCGTGGCAGTTTAGTGGCAGTGTTGTTTGCAGGGAAATTCGGGGGCCCATCTCAACACCCTGTCGGGGGAATCTGGAGCACCCCCCTTAGAGGAACCCTCCCGAGTCTGTGTATCCATTTCCACTAGGTTTTCAACGACAGACGGACGTATTTGCAAAGACGGATGTCCACAGGGAGGTGGCTTTGAGCCCTTGAAAAATCCGCGCCCCTTAGGGGACAGAGCACCTTTCCAGAAAATTCCAGGGGGGCGGGGGGCACCTGTGAAACTCCGTAGCAATTCCTGTAATGTTCACCCAAGTGAGTGAGGATTTTACGGCTTCGTGGGCTCGTGAATACGCTGCGATGTTACAGCAGCGAAACATCGGGAACCTTCCACGTTTTGGGCCTGGGCGGTGGGCTCCCCGTGGCTGTGCGGGCCGTGGGTAGCACGGTGGGCTCAGAGCAGTAGCCACGGCCTTCACGGGGCACTGACCACGCGACTTGGCCATTTTGAAAACAAATCTGGCATCCGGAACGTTCACTGCCAGTGACGGTCCCACCTCATCACCCCGTTCCCTTACCGCGAGTCGTCATTAAGCGGAAGTTACTGCCCAAGGCACACGTGCAATTAAGATTCAGGCTGTTGTCTGGGACGCGAGGCCCCCACCCCTCCCGCAATGCCACCCCCGCTTTTTTTTTCCTTCCCCATCATGTTACAAATCCTCTGATAGAAAGTTTGGGCTTTTTTGAGGCAGAGCTTGTAATAATAAGCCATCTGGCTTATTTGAACATGAAAGATTAAAATGATATACAGTAAGAAGGCAACCCATTCACTTGCTAATGTCCTGAACCATAGCTCCAGGGACGGATGAGAGGTGTTTGCACGGACGGGGTCATTAAAAGACCCCCTCCCAGACACGGGACGGGCGCAGGGCACCGGAGCCCGGCACGCGCACTGAGCAAAACCCATGTTCCGAGGGAGAGCAGGGCTGGTTGCATGGTTTGCCGGCTGATGCTCCGTGTCCGCCGTGAAATATGGTGCTGGCGATGGCCGGCCAGTCGGCCAGACACACAAAGTCCCTTGGGCTGTCCCCTGGGCCGTGAGGACGTCTCCACGTGGACCGTTGTGCCCCATAGAAAGTTGTCCAGAAGAGGCCACCTTGTGCGGTTAAGCGCCACGTTTTTCTTCATATGTGAGGGGTTCCCTCATTCTTGCCTCGCGACACGCAGGGACCACAGGCGCTGTTTTCTTCCGAGCGTCTGGCTCAGAGATGGGCCGGATTATTATTCTTAGCGACATAATAAATACTCCTTCCGGACCCTGGGCCTCCCGGTGGGTGCAAAAACACTTTCCCCTTGTTGGCCAGGCCTGTGTGGCTCAGCCTGGCGGTGACGGCAGCTGGTTGGTGATGCAGACGGGGACAAACATTGGGGGGGGGGCGGCCCGCCAGAGGCAGGAACGCGGGATCCCCAGCTCCCGGGGCAGTGCGCGCAAACCCCAGCCAGCACGTCACCTTGGGTGATGTGTCCACAATTCCAGCTACGTCAACCTGGGGATGTTTATTATCTCTGTCCGCGGACGCTCCCCCCGCCCCCGCCGTCTTTCTATGGCGTCTTTATGCTGTTTTCCGATCCATCTGAATCCAATCAAGGTCCAGGGTCCTCTGTTACAGATGCTGACGCTCCCAGGACCGGCTTCTTGAATATCCACACGCAGGCAGATAAGACTTTCCTGTTCCGGGGGGGTGGGCGAATCTTCTGGCCGGCAAAACTGTGGATTTGGCCACACTGGGGGCTCTCAGGCCATGGGAAACTTTCAGTAAAAGCATTTCATTTTTTGATTTCAACTTTAGTATTTAAAAAACGAATTTGTTTATTCTTAGAGAGAGAGAGCGAGAGCGAGAGGAGGCATGTGAGTGGGGGAGGAGCAGAGAGAGAGGGAGAGACGGAGAACCCCAAGCAGGCTCCGTGCTGTCAGCCCAGAGCCCGACGCGGCTCAGGTCGTGATCTCACGGTTCGTGAGTTCGAGTCCTGCATGGGGCTCTGTGCGGACGGCTCGGAGCCTAGAGCCTGCTTCGGATTCTGTGTCTCCTTCGCTCTCTGCCCCTCCCCTGCTCACACTCTGTCTCTTTCTCTCTGGGTCTCAAAAATAAACAAAAATTAAAAGCAAACATAAAATGCTTAGACTCACAGAAGCAGAGAGCAGACGAGGGGGTCGGGAGACGCAGAGATGTTGACCGAAGGGCACAGACTTTGGGCTCCAGGACGAGTCCATTCTGGGGGTTCTCACCCATAGCGCAGTGCCTGTGACGGCAAATCCCGTGTTGTATGCTGGGACTTTGCGAGAACACAGCAGAGAGTAAATGCTGTCACCACCCACACACCGGGGACTCTGTGACCTGACAGGCACGGCAAGTGGCTCTGTCGTGCTCGTTTCACAACGTGAGGGACACATCCCATCATTGTGTCATACTCCTGACACGCACGCGATTTTTATAGGTCACTTCGATCTCAAAAAAGCTGGCAAAAAGTGGGCTAACGTTGCCCAGGGAGGCCATGTCCACTCAGCACCCTTCCTTGAGCACAGATATCAGCCTCCAGCGGTCAGACACGGGGGTCTGCCCTTTGCAGGTACGAAGGGTACAGGTCACGCGCTTTGCAGGCACCTGGCAGTGGCTGCCTGGTCGACCCGCCCACAGCCGGCTGCTGTCGTGTAGGTTTTACACACCCTCAGAGGTCAGTTTCCTCGCCGTGTGGGACCCCGGGCTGGGCTCCAGGGAGCAACCCTGCCTGAGCTTGGCCACTCCCAGAAAACGGTCACTTAGGGTGTCCCCGTGCGGACGACAGGGGAATGGTGGGTTCCTGCTGAGTTATGTCCTCACTAGGGGCTGCGAGGATGGTCCTGGCAGAGGAACAGTGTAACTGAGCCGGTGGGGGTCAACCCAGGTGGTTGTCAACCTCCCGGATGCCATGCACGTCTCCTCGAGCATCTGAGTCCTCCTGACATGGGGCTGTGGAATCTGACTCGATGATAAGGACCAAATCTGAGTCTATGATAAGGACCAAATCTGACTCCCTGATAAGGACCAAATCTGAGTCCACGATAAGGACCAAATCTGAGCCCCTGATAAGGACCGAATCTGAGCCCATGATAAGGACCAAATCTGAGCCCCTGATAAGGACCGAATCTGAGCCCATGATAAGGACCACATCTGACTCCCTGATAAGGACCAAATCTGAGTCCACGATAAGGACCAAATCTGAGCCCCTGATAAGGACCGAATCTGAGCCCCTGATAAGGACCAAATCTGAGCCCCTGATAAGGACCGAATCTGAGCCCATGATAAGGACCGAATCTGAGCCCATGATAAGGACCAAATCTGAGTGGATGATAAGGACCAAATCTGAGCCCATGATAAGGACCAAATCTGAGTGGATGATAGGGACCAAATCTGAGTCCCTGATAAGGACCACATCTGAGTGAATGATAGGGACCAAATCTGAGCCCATGATAAGGACCAAATCTGAGTGGATGATAGAGACCGAATCTGAGTGGATGATAAGGACCAAATCTGAGTCCGAGATAAGGACCAAATCTGAGTCTGAGATAAGGACCAAATCTGAGTCCATGATAGGGTCCAAATCTGAGTGGATGATAAGGACCAAATCTGAGTCCGAGATAAGGACCAAATCTGAGTTCCTGATAAGGACCAAATCTGAGTGGATGATAGGGATCAAATCTGACTCCCTGATAAGGACCAAATCTGAGTCTGTGATAAGGATGAAATCTGAGTCCGAGATAAGGACCAAATCTGAGTGGATGATAGGGATCCAATCTGAGTCCGAGATAAGGACCAAATCTGAGTGGATGATAAGGACCAAATCTGAGTCCCTGATAAGGACCAAATCTGAGTCCCTGATAAGGCCCAAATCTGAGTCCACGATAAGGACGAAACCTGAGTCTGTGATAAGGAGCACATCTGACCTGATGATAAGCGACATGCACTTGAGGGCGTTTGGTAAAAACGTCTAGAGTGTGGTTGAAATGTGGTGGATGGATCCTAACGTGTGTGCTGAGTGTCGGTGACTGTGACAGAAATGGGGGAAGGAACTCTGTCCCTTCTCTCTCAAAAATGAACAAACATTAAAAAATATGTTTCAACCATTTAGCAGCGAGCGTTGGCCGTCAGCTGGGTGTGCCTTCCCTGCCTCTGTCCACGGTGCCTTCGCAGACTCCGACGTGGCCCTCGGGGGGGGGGGGGGGCCACGTGCCATGTTCCTGAAAGGTCCGCGTGAGGGTGGTGTTTGCGCACACGCAGGCAGGGAGCGCCGAGCGTGGTCTGTTCCCACGCGGTCTCAACGCCGGCTCAGCACGGACACCGTCCCTCCTTGGGACAAAAGTCGCGGTTGTCCGGCCTTGCCTCGTGGTCCTCCTGCCCACGTGGGCCAGGCGTGGAGCTTGGAATATGCAATCTGGGGTTTTCTCCTGGCAAACACAGGAGTCCGGGCAGGGGAGGAGGTGCCCGTGGGGCTGAGTTCCAACGAAACTTTATTCACAAAATCGTACCGGGGGCCGCACTCGGCCCACAGGGAACCCCGATCTGCATCCTTCGGTAGCAAAATGGGGATCCCGGGCCAGCAGCCTCCCCATCGCCTGGGAACTGCCTGGATACGCGGACCCACAGCCCCCACCCCCCACCCAGACCTACTGACCCAGAAGCTGCATGGGAGGCGGGTCTCCAGGCGTCTGGGTTTGAGACATGTACAACCCAAGCCACAGTTGCCCGCGGTGAATTTCCAGCGTTGGGGGCACACGTGGAGGCTGTGGGCGGCGGGCGAGGTTCACCGACTGGCACTCTGGGGGAAAAGTCCCTCATTTGTGCTTTTGACAACAGCCGTGGTATAAACACTCCCACTGTACCTGATTTCCAGTCATCAGCCGTGCATTGCAAGGAGCACCTGTGTGGTCGGCTGGGGTAACCATCCGTCCCACCTGACGACCCGTGTTTTCCACCGCGAGTTTCCGGCTCAGGGCTCCTGTCCACACGCGTAAGCACCATCCGATCAGCAGGACAGGACACTGGATTCGATTTCCACCCGTCTGCACGGTTTCCCGGAGACCTGAGGCGTTCCTACAACGTCCTGGGCCGGACATAGCCCTGAAAGTGAGCTCTTCTGGGCCGGCACAGCCTGGTCAAGCCAGGAGCCGCAGAAGCTACCCCAAAAGCAGCCGTCGAGGTTCCCTGAACCCCAGGCGTTGAACCGGACCCTGGGGACCCGGGGATAAATGAGTCCTGATCTGGTCCTCTGGGATCTCCTGGCAGGGAGCAGCTCTGTTATTTTTTTCCTTTTTTTTTTCCCCCCGCTAAGTGCCTGACAGAGAGAGAGCATCTCATTATCTTAACAGCTGTAAATCCCAATTATTTCACAGCCGGTAAATCCACCATAAAATATGCATGGTGAAAAATATAGAAAAGGAAAAAAAACCACCCGAAAGCCTGCAATGGCGTGTGTGTTATTTAGGCACCCCAAATCCAGACCCCTCAGGAAATTTCCACGTCCCCGTCTCTGCAAGTTCGTAAACCGCTTCTGACCCGAGGTCGACACGCCATCGAGCCCTTCAAAGGGCTGCGGTGTGTGCCCGGCCCGGAGCTCGCCGGCTAATGAAGCCTGTGCGCGTGGCGGGGGCAGCCGGCTGGGGAAAGTCGCGGACGCCGCGCTCGGGCTGGGGCGCGCAAAGTTTGGATGTGGGCGTCCCTTTGATTGCCGCTTCGCACAGACTCACGGCGGAGAAGGCGCGTTCTGAGACCCCGGCTGTCAGCAAAGCATGATGGATTTCATCTTCCACGAGGCCCGCTTAACTTTCCGATGTTTCTTGTCACTGGAGCCTCCGCAGCCCGGGAAATGTAAATGAGCGGGAATTTTAACAAGGCAGGCCCTCGGCGGTGACCCTCCTGGATCTGAGCTCCAGGCTCAGGCGTGGCCGGGGCCCCTCCGTGCGGGGGAACGTCTCACACAGGAACCTGGGGCCTTTCCGTTTCATCAGCGCCCGCCGTGCAGGGAAACAAGGTCCTTAATGAGGGGACATCAATCCTGCCGGGGAGCTCTGTGATATCCGACATCAGTGGCCGCCCAGCCCCCCTCCCCCATCCTGGCCTCCCCCCCTGAAAATAAATAAATAAAGCAGGCTCCCCAGCCCCCACCTGCCGCATCCCGTGGCTCAAAGGGAACCCGGCGAGGGGCGTTGAACTCTCCGTGCGGCCCGGGCCGCTGAAGCTGTTTAAACTCCTCCCGTATTTGGGTTTTCTGCTGCTTTGCGCGGAACCAGGTGCACGTTCGGGCAGGAGACAGGTAGCGACGCTCGGGAAGTTTTGTCCGCCTTCCTGTTGGGCTCGTCTCTTCAGGGAGATCAAAGTTGTCCGTTGCAGCTCCAATTAACAACGGCGAACGCGAGATTCGAGGCCTTCTGGCAGCGAACGGGGATCTCGGAGGATGCCTCCCGAAACATACCCGAGATTTAAATAATTAATATGACACCTTGCGCTCCGGATGGGACACATTAAAAAAAAAAAAGCAAAAAAGGACACAAAATGACAACCACAGAAAAAGGTCTGGGCGGCCTGCCGTGGAGTTTGCAACAATGGCCTTGGTCCCCCGACGGGGCCGTTTGTGGTGGGGGAAGCATTCGGGGCCTTTGTCATGCTAAGGATCCCTTTGTTGGTGCTGGGTCACTGGGCCAAGCCGGCCTGGGGGGGAAGGAGGGGAGCCCGGCTGGGCCTCTGCTGGAGGAGGACGGGGGCGGGGGTGTTTAATGGCGTTTAATCCTCTTAATCCGGGCAAGAATGAGGATCCCCGGCCCGGGGGCAGGGCTGGTCCCCAAAGCCCTCCGGAGCAGAGCAGGGCGTGCGAGAAACCGAGCAGCCGGGCTGTCTGCCGGTGAGCCTCGCACTGTGGGGGCTTTCGTGGCCCTTCCCGGGCCATGGGACGCGGTGTAGACCATGAGATGCAAATTGACGGCAAATCTCAGGTCCCGCGAGCGTCCCCCGCCCCGGCCCCAAGCCCCACGGCCTCGTGCTGCCCAGGAAGTCCCCGCCCGCGTGGAGTCTGGATGCAGCTGACTTGTGAACTGTTGACTGGATGGTGCGTGAGGCTCCCAGCTCAGTCCCTTATACGTTTGTGAAGCCGGATCGTCCCCGTCCCCACGCGCACCTTACCCGCCACCGAGGGTCTAATTCGATGACTCAGCACAAAACCAGGGGCCGGTGGACGCGGCCGCTGGGACCGCCATCCACGTGCGTGGCGGGGACGGGGACCAAGCCGGTGGGGCTCCCAAGGCTCGTGCACAGCGGGGTTCCTGCCGGGGTTCCACGTGTTAACCTGGGTGCCTGCAGCAGAGACGACAGGTTTCGGGGAGACCCCAGGCGGGGGTGTGTGCTCCCCGGAACTGCAGAGACCGGAGAGCGGCCGGGAACAGGGTGGGGCCCAGAGGGGGGCACAGGTGAGCCCTAGGCCCTGCCACATGCGTCTGGGCTGAAGGAGCACATGTGGGGGGTCTTGGGGGGCCGTGTGGGGTTGTGGAGGGCCATGGGGGTTCGTGGGAGGTCATGGGGGGCCATGGGGGTGTGTGAGGGGTTGTGAGGGGGCTGTGTGTGGTCATGGCGGTTGTGGGGTCATGGGGGACCGTGTGGGGTCATGGGGGTTGTGGGGAGCTGTGAAGGGCCGTGGGGGGTCGTGGGAGGTCATGGGGGGCCATGGGGGGTTGTGAGGGACCATGAGGGGTCATGGGGGGGCCGTGTGGGGGTTGTGGGGGGCCGTGAAGGGCCGTGGGGGGTCATGGGAGGTCATGAGAGGTTGTGGGGGGCTGTGAGGGGCCGTGAGGGGCCGTGGGGGGGCCGTGTGGGGTCGTGGGGGTTGTGGGGAGCTGTGGGGGGACGTGAGGGGCCATGAGGGGTCTTGGGGGGGCCGTGTGGGGTCATGGGGGTTGTGGGGGACCATGAAGGGCTGTGGGGGGTCATGGGAGGTCATGGGGGCCGTGGGGGGGTGTGAGGGGCCATGAGGGGTTGTGGGGGTTGTGGGGGGCCGTGAAGGGCTGTGGGAGTTCGTGGAGGGCCGCGTATGGTCGTGGGGATTGTGGGGGGCCGCGGGGAGCCATGAAGGGCCATGGGGGGTCGTGGGAGGTCATAGGGGGCCATGGGGGGTTGTAACGGGTCATGGGGGGCCGTGTGGGGTCGTGGGGGTTGTGGGGGGCCATGGGGGCTTGTGGGAGGTCATGGGGGGCCGTGGGGGGGTGTGAGGGGTTGTGAGGGGGCCGTGTGTGGTCGTGGGGGTTGTGGGGGGCCGTGGGGGGCCGTGAAGGGCCATGGGGGGTCATGGGAGGTCATGAGAGGTTGTCGGGGGCCGTGAGGGGCCATGAGGGGTCGTGGGGGGGCCGTGTGGGGTCGTGGTGGTTGTGAGGGGCCGTGAAGGGCCGTGGGGGGTCATGGGAGGTCATGAGATGTCGTCGGGGGTCCATGTGGGGTCATGGGGGTTGTGGGGGGCCATGAAGGGCCGTGGGGGGGTCATGGGAGGTCATGAGAGGTCGTGGGGGGCCGTGGGGGGTCGTGAAGGGCCATGGGGGGTCATGGGAGGTCATGAGAGGTCGTCGGGGGCCGTGAGGGGCCATGAGGGGTCGTGGGGGGGCCGTGTGGGGTCGTGGTGGTTGTGGGGGGCCGTGAAGGGCCGTGGGGGGTCATGGGAGGTCATGAGAGGTCGTGGGGGGCCGTGAGGGGCCATGAGGGGTCGTGGGAGGTCATGGGAGGTCATGAGAGGTCGTGGGGAGCCGTGAGAGGCCATGGGGGGTCATGGGGGGCCGTGTGGGGTCATGGGGGGCCGTGGGGGGTCATGGGAGGTCATGAGAGGTCGTGGGGGGCTGTGAGGGGCCGTGGGGGGTCGTGGGGGGCCGTGTGGGGTCATGGGGATCCGTGTGGGGTCGTGGGGGGCCGTGGGGGGTCGTGAAGGGCAATGGGGGGTCATGGGAGGTCATGAGAGGTCGTGGGGGGCCGTGAGGGGCCATGAGGGGTCGTGGGGGGGCCGTGTGGGGTCGTGGGGATTGTTGGGGACCGTGGGGGGCCGTGAAGGGCCGTGGGCGGTCTTGGGAGGTCATGAGAGGTCGTGGGGGGCCGTGAGGGGCCATGAGGGGTCGTGGGGGGCCGTGTGGGGTCGTGGGGGTTGTGGGGGGTCATGGGAGGTCATGAGAGGTCGTGGGGGGCCGTGAGGGGCCATGAGGGGTTGTGGGGGGGGCCGTGAGGCGTCTTCGGGGGAGGTGCCTCCCCGGGAGCAAAATCCTCACTAGGTCACAGAGGGCAGTGGAGAAGGCCTGGGCCTGCCTCGGGGTGTTATCTCGGGTCGGTGTGTGGACACGCACCCACACACCACACTGTGCACACACAGGACGTGAGCACACAACACCAGACACACACACAAGACACACTCCCTTCTAGGGTCTGCGTGGCTCCGGGAGGGGACCCATCCGCAGATTCCCGGCTGCAGCTGGAAGCTGGCATGCGGCTTGGCCCCGGGAGGCCTGTGGCCGTGATGGCAGGCGTGATGGCAGCTGTGGAAGGTCAGGAGGACGGGGAGGACTTGGGAACAGGGAGGACGGCGCAGGTGGGAGGATGTTCTCGGGCATCCCTGCTCAGACCCCAGGCGCGTCAGGATCCCAAAGAGGAGGCTTTCCTCGCAGGGGCACCGCGTGCCGGGTGGGGCCCCAGATCTCACCTGCAGTCCCACGGACGCCAGAGCCGGGAAAGCAAGGTGGACCCCGTGCCACGGACTCCTTGGTCACAGAGAAAATGACACAGCAGCATGGCCCATCCCCAGACAGGCGCCCTCTCCCTGCTCGAAGCCTTTCCAGAGTTTTCTCTCCTTTGCAGGCCAGTCTACACCTCACGGAGTTTGCATCCAGTGCCGCTCTGTGTTGTTCTGTGGCATGTCCAGCCCCACCCGTGGTGGTGACAATCATGTCCCCCGAGATGTGCACGTCCCGATGCCCGTGTGGTGCACAGAACAATGTCCCCAAAGGCATCCTCGCCCTGCTTCCCATGTGGGGGACAGAATAGTGCCCCCCTGTCATGTCTATGTGCCGATCCCCACATCCTATGATTCGCTACCTTCCACGGCAAAGGGACTTTGCGGATGGGGTCCCGTTAAGGGTCTGGACGCTGCCCCTGGGCCCTAAATGGAACCACAAGGTCCTTGGCAGGGAAGGGGGATGGAAATTCTACTCTAGCAAAGTCACCAAGGGGGGCCCCGAGCATTGGTGTTGGGGGTGACCCATGCACTTGGGGGAGTCGGCGAATCGGCAAGTGCCCAATGAAAGAGGGCACGGCCCCTCTGGAGAGCTGGGGGCCCCGGGGCGCTGCTGTGCAAAGGAATCACAAACAGAAGTCCCTTGGCTCTCGGCAGGTGGGCGGGCGGGCGGGATGCATGCAGGGGTGGGTAAGACGAGGTCTGGGCAGAGACGAGCCCGTGACGGTGGGGGTCGGGGCTTGTGCAGGAGGGTCTGTGTGTCCTAGTCAGAAGTGGATGTTGTGTCTCTGCCCTGGTTCTGACACGGGGCCCCTCCACTCCTTGCAATTTCACGGGTGTCCACGGCGTCTTTTGTCCTGACGGGGTGACCCTGGGTGGCTCCTGCGTGGGGCTGGGTGCCGGGAAGCCCGAGCCAGGAGGAGAAGCTTGGACGTTTCAGCAGCACAGCATCATCTGCAGAAGGACAGGTCCTGGAAACCGCAAGAAAATTGCACAGGGGGACCAGCCTGCCTCCCGGGCGGCCGCCCTCCACGGGCTCCCACAGGGGTCTGTGGGGTCCCAGCTCTCCCTGCTCCTGGGACGATGGACTCTCCTCACAGCTCCAGGCAGGTCCCCCCATTTCTCAGAGGGACATCCAGCTCCCACACGAAACTGTCATCGAAGGCTTAGACCACGGGTCGGCAAAGGACAGCCCGAGGGCCAGATCTGACCTCCTAGCTGCTGCTGGCCTTGGCCAGCCTGAGAACACGGTTTCCAGTTTTGAGGGCTTGGAACCACCAAGGTAGGGCGAGAGCGGACGGCAAGTGAAAATCCCACGAGATGCAAATGCTCGTGTCCGCGAACTTGCATCGGAACGCGGTGCAGCTGGATAATTCCAACTGGAGAATATCCGACTGGATAATCCCGATGCCACCTGGAATTATCCGCACGGGGGACGCCGCACAGATTTGCGGATGGTTCGTCCACGTCGTGATACGAGGTCCTCTGGCGTGACGACCGCAGAGATAAGTCTAAGGTGGTCAACGTCCACGCCGGCGCCTGGAGAGAAGCCACGTGATAATGTTGGAAAATGGAACTGGAGGGGGTCATGCTGAGCGAGATTAGTCAGGCCGAGAAAAACAGATGTATGATTTCACTCATATGCGGAATTGGAGGAAACACAGAAAAAATACGGGAGGGAAGGAAACGTGAGATAAACGCAGAGAGGGAGGCGAACCATAAGAGGCTCTTAAACACAAAGAGCAAACTGAGGGTTGCTGGGGGGAAGGTGGGGGCGGAGGGGCTGGAAGGGTGATGGGTACTAAGGAGGGCACTTTTGGGATGAGCCCTGGGTGTCGCATGGAAGTGACGAATGGCTTGGGTCTTCTTCCGAGACCAGCAGTAAACCCACGTTAACTAACTTGAGAATAAAACCAAAATGCTTAGCGGTCGGTTCCGTTGGGAAACCAAAAACCAAGGGCAGAGCTGAGAAACGATCCCACAAGATCGAAGTCAAGGTCGAAAAGAGCCTATGCACAGACCAGCGGACGGGACAGACCCCTCCCTCCAGCCCTCCGCCGCCTCCTGGAGCCTCCCGCTGGCCGATCCCGGCCACCAGCCCTCGGGCAGGGGGGTCTACCATTGTAGACGGTATAGACCAGCCTCGAGGCCGCGGGGACGTGGGAGGCAGGGCTGGAGAGGTGCGGGTTCCAGCCTCGAATGAGGTGTCATGGGCACTTTCGGTCTTTCTGCAAACGGACGCGGGAACATCCCCTGGATGCCTGGCTGTGGTTCTCCGTCCAGGTGTGGGTCTCAGAACCAGGGACAGGCTCCCTCTGCCCAGGGCTCGGTCACCCCTCGGGGGCCATTACGGCTGGGTTATCGGACCTCAGAAGTGGGTGCACATCAGACAACCATGGTGTCCCCGAAGGACGCTGGGGGCCTCCGGGAGCCCCACGGGGACCTCTTGGAGCCCCTGCATTTCACACAAGGTGCATGGTCCGAGGTCCCACAAGGGGACAGAACAGTCGTGGCCCGTGCTCATGCATCCGATTACTCGAGGCCATAGGAACAGGTGCTCCCGCGGCATGACCCCTCGGTCCCCTGCCCGCCAACAGGGAGTTTGCCGCGGGAGCGGTGGTCACTCAATAGTTAGCAACTCCATACACGGGCTGGACAGGATTAATTCCACCGCTAAATTGTGCTGAGTAGCAGGAAAGCGCATCATAACTTATCCCGGTGTCACCTTTTCTCTGGCATGACTTGGCTGCTTGAAATTGCGTTTTATTCCAATTATAGATTTTCTGGAGAAATTGTTTGATAATATAATAATATTTGCCTCTTCCCTGCCTCCGAGGGCGATTATGAATGTTTAATAAGACACCAAAGTTGGAGAGGTATTATGAGCTTTTCCAAAGGGAGCTAATACATAAATTAATAATACGGATAAATTATGCAATGCTTTGTGTAAAAAGGGGAAAAAAATCAATTGGTGTACTTTCGACGACCGCCAATCTGTTTTATATTCTGAGTTTTAGAGTTAATTAATTAAGTTACACCCTGTATTAAAAAAACAAACATGTCAGCTTTTTTTAATTTTTATTTTCAGCCCACTAATAAAAAAAAAAGCCACGGGGTCCCCACAGGAGCGGAATGCGTGAAGCATCCTGATTGAACTGCGGCGTTTTCCGCTGAAACTCGAAGTTGGTGCCCGTGTCAAGCGTCAGGGGCGCCCGGACGGTAGACCCCGGAGAGTCCCCGGAAGACGCCGCCAAACACGGGTCATGTTTGGGGGAAGCATCAGGAACCGCTTGTGAGGACATCTTGGGGGTGGGTGGGTGACACGTCACCTCTGTCACCACCAGTCCTAAGGACCCGCCTCCTTTGTCACTCCACGTCTACTCATTCCTGCCTTTGAATGTGGCTGCGATGCCCGGAGGAGTGGCAGCCGCTTTGCCACCTTGAGGTAGGCAGGCGGAGGGAGGAAATGAGGGGGGTTGTTCAGGATGAGGCCGCCAGCTGGCGTGGGGAGACATCACTTCCTGTTCCTACGGGAGTTGCCGGTCGGACGCGTGTCCTGTTATTTGCACAAAACGTGTTTCCTTCCAGACGTGGCTTCAGATTGAAGAGGGCCAAGTGTGAGCGCCAGACGCGGCCTAGGGTTTACAGGACCTCACACCTGGGATCAGCAAACGTACGAAGGGCACGTGTGCAAATCCTGTGGGTGCTTTTTTCCAACACAGACAATGACCCCGAGCCGCCCCCCACTCGACTTCCCCCAAGGGCTCTGGGCGCTCTGACGGTCAACCGTGTCCGTGCGGACTTCTCTGGCGGCTCGCGGGGCGGGTTTCCCTGCTGCGCTGGAGGGTGGCGAGCATTCCAGAAGGTCTGGAGCGCACGGAGGGTCTGCTGCTTCCGCGAGGGGACAGTTCCATGAGGCTCTCAGAGTTCGCGTGCCTGTTAACATCGATTTATACCCATTTCTATCTGTGTGTGTCTCAACTATTACTTATCTCTCATCAATGGTTATCTACCCATCTATCCATCCATCCGTCATCTATCCATCTACCCATTTATCTACCAATCTATCCACCGATCTGCTATGTATCAATCTGTCATTTACCTACCTACCCACCCACCCATCCATCGTATCCATCATCTCTGTCCCTATCCATCCATCATGGTTCTCCATCCATCCACCCATCCATCCCTGTATCTTTCTACCTGCCTACCTATCAATCATCTGTCTCCTATCTCCTCCGTCACCTCTCTTTCCATCCCTTTTTCTTTCTTTCCTTCTTTCTTTCCTCTTTCTTTCCATCTTTCTTTCTCTTTATCTTTCCTTTTCTTATCTTTCTTTCTTTTTCTTTCTTTCCTTCTTTCTTTCTTGTTTCCTTTCTTTCTCTTTCTTACCTTTCTTTTCTTTCTTTCCTTCTTTCTTCTTTCTTTCCTTTATTTCTTATCTTTCTCTTTCTTTCTTTCTTTCTTTCTTTCTTTCTTTCTTTCTTTCTTCTTTCTCTTTCTTGCACGACAGCTGCAAACAGTCTCCAGCATGCATGCACGCTGGGCGTGGGGGTCCTGGGACACAGGGTGCTGGTGTCCCGAGGTGAGCTGCCGAAGGGGCAGGCTGGGAGGACGGCGTTGGGGAGGGAAAATACCTTCCCGAGCGTGTTGCTAACTCTCCAGCTGGAGCCCAAAGATGACTGACTGTGAAGGGAAGGACAGATAGAGTTTATGAACGTGAACTCAGCTCGTGGGGGTCCCAGCTCGGAGGGAGCAGGACGGGTGGTCAGAATGTGCACTCAGCTCGTGGGGGTCCCGGCTCGGAGGGACCAGGACGGGTGGTCAGAATGTGTGCTCAGCTCGTGGGGGTCCCGGCTCGGAGGGACCAGGACAGGTGGTCAGAATGTGCGCTCAGCTCGTGGGGTCTCGACTCAGGGGGACCAGGACAGGTGGTCAGAACGTGTACTCAGCTCATGGGGGTCTCGACTCGGGGGGACCAGGACAGGTGGTCAGAACGTGTACTCAGCCCGTGGGGGTCCTGGCTCGGAGGGACCAGGACAGGTGGTCAGAATGTGTACTCAGCACGTGGGGTCCCGGCTCAGAGGGACCAGGACGGGTGGTCAGAATGTGCACTCAGCTCGTGGGGACCCCCCCGCATGCACGGACCCAGCCACACGTGGGTGAACACACATCCCAGGCATCTGCACTGCGTCCAAGCTGGCCCCGCGTCTTCTCCCCGCCCTGTGGCCCCTCGGGCTGGCCCCTTCTTGGGGGGGGGAGGGTCTCACAGGGAGACAGGCCCCCAGAGCTGCGTTCCAACCTGTGGCCCCTCCTGAGCCCACTGGTCACGGCAGATACATGCCCGGGACAGAAACAACCAGTTTGCTCCCGTGAAACTTTCCAGGGGCCCTGACGGCTCCCCCCCTCCCCCCGTCCCCCAGAGCGGAGGGCCTCTCTGCTCCCTTCCGCCCCCTCCCGTCCACTCGGAATGCGTGTCTTCACCGAAACGTGGACAGTGCCCTCGGGGCCCAAGGACGGCTGACCAGCCTCACGTGCCAGATTCACATGCCAGCCAAGAGGACACGTGTCAGTCACTCCCCGAGCAGGTGCACACAGGAAGACGCCCCCCCGGGGCGCTGGGCCGGGAAGGATGCTGGGGCACCAGGCAGGGCTGGGCACCCCCGGTGCAGACGTGAGGCCCCGGGAGGCTGGTGCCTCTGTCGTCCTTGCTTTAGGGACGAGGAATGCAAGGCACAGAGAGGTCAGGTGAGTCCCCGGAGGCCACACAGCGCACACACGAGGGTCCAGGGTGTGAGCCCAGCCCGTGTCGGCCCCACCCGACCCTGTTGTCCCGACCTGAGTGTGTCCAGTGGGGCCAAGGATGGATTCGGGTCCCCGGAGAAGGGCGTCCTCGTACTCAGCAGCTCAGGTTGGGCTCAGTCTTCCCAAGGACACACTGCAGGGCTCCCGGCGGGGCTGCCTCTGGCTCGGGTCCATATGTGGCCCCGATTTTCGGCGGTGGGGGGGGCGGCGAACCCTCACTGCCCCGACCTAACAGCACCGCCACCAGCCCAGGGGTGTCTGCCTTCTGGCAGTTTCCTTTCTCTCTGTGAGCCCGTATGAGCTACAGGCCCTTCTGTGTTCACTGCCTGGGAGGAACCAACACGAACTCACGGTCTGAACATTCGTGTCGGGGACACAGAAGCAGGGCCACCAAGACCACACAGAGGGGGCGCCTGGGTGGCTCAGTTGGTTCAGCGTCTGGCTTCGGCTCCAGTCACGATCTCACGGTTCGTGACTTGAACCCCTGCATCAGGCTCTGTGCTGACAGCTCAGAGCCCGGAGCCTGCTTCGGATTCTGTGTCTCCCTCTCTCTCTGCCCCTCCCCCACTCACACTCTGTCTCCAAAATAAATGAACATTAAAAAATTACAGAAGAAAAGACCACACAGGGAAGATGAGGCATAAAATACAAAAGACGGACAGCGGACTCGGTCAGTGAAACCCAGCACTGGGGCATCGGACACCCAGGAACGCCCAGGGATTCTGGTAAAACAGAGTCACATGTACACAAAGAACCCGGGAGCCTGTGGGAGGCTCGCTTCACCGTGGTTGGGTCTTGGAAGGAAGCTGGGGGGAAGGGCTCCTGGGGCCCCCAGAATGGCCTGTGCTGTCTGCACACGATAAGGGCAGGGGTGCCGGTCACGTGCGTTTGTCCCTTTGCTCCCCCCGTCCCCCCACGCGATGACTCCAGCTGCTTCCGACCTGATGTTTCGCAACCACGCGTGTCTGTGTCGTGTCCCTCACGGACACAGGGAACGCGCCTAACGTGCATCCCTGTCACCACGCATACGTGCATGGGTGCACGCGCACGCACATACATGCACACATGTGCACGCACGCCCTTCATCACACAGAAAACATGCCCAAACGTTCATCCCCATCACCATATGCACACACACGTGCGCGCGCACACACATATGCGCACGCATAAGCACACATGCACACGCACGCACACACATGCACGCATGCATATGCGCACGCACGTAATGCACGAACGCATACACATGCACACATGCACGCACACGCAGATACGTGTACGTCCATGCATACATGCACATGTGCGCACACGCACACATGCAGGGACTCGCACACACCCACAAGCGCGCACGCACACGTACACATGCGCGCATGCACATGCGCGCTCAGACGCATGCACGCAGCACCGCCCCATGGGCGTCTTGCTTTGGCGACGTTCGGGACACGAGTCCGGGGCTCCCCGCGCACTTGGCGAGGGGAACCGACGCCTCGGGAAACGCGTCGAGCGACCTGGGCTTTCCGGCAGCCGAGCTTCTCACAACGGGACTTGACTCCTGGTGGGTGTTCGCGTTTCGGCCCGGCCACGTGTTTTCTTTAACCTGAGGTGAACGAACCTTGCTCACATCGCAGTTTCAGCCCCCACTTCCTCTTCTGTTTTCTTGCATTCATTATAAAACGTCTCCAGTGTTTTCCGACCTGCAGCCGCCAAGAGCCTCGTTCTGGTTACGTTTTATAGTCCTCGGCCACGAAGGTGCCACCAGTAAGTCCCCTGCCCCAGCGCGTCCGCGGGAACCTTCCCACCGGCGTGGCCAGGCCAGGCACGTGTGGCCAGAGGTCAAGAAATGGAATAAAAAACGAAACGAATGGAAAGTGCACTCAGCGCGCACCACGGTGGGGTCTTATTTGGCGCCAGCCGGGTTTGGGCAGGTGCGTCCTAGTGGCCGCGCACGCGCACGAATTAAAGTGCGTCTGGCACCGCGCGGGACAGAGTGTAGCGCCTCAGGCTGGATCCATGCGCAGAGCCTTGGCCTTGTTGGTGCACCGAACGCATAGACTGCGTGTGTGGTTGCTGCGCCTGGTCCGGGGGCGGGTCTCAGGGGCGAGCATCCGGCACCGGAGGTTGTCTTCCTGCGCGACCTGGTTTTGCAGTGGCAGCTCTGGGGGCACACGGATGTCTGCCCCGTGCACGGTCCTGGATGAGCCACAATGCCCCTGGCTCAGGGCTTGGCCCCCGATGTTTGTGAGCAGCACGTGGGAGCGCCGGCCGCGCACAAAGGTGCCAGCTTGTGTGCTGAGTTGCTGTGATTAACGGTACTTATTTGACAAGACCCTAAAGAAAGGAACAGGAACGTAGGGCTTCGTGGAAATCAGGCCCAGGACAGGACGTGTAACTGAGTCAGGTGCGTGAGGGGCCGCGATGCGTCAGCAGGGCGCACAGGGTTGTTAGGGCCGTGGTGTCTGAGTGTGGCACCGCAGTGGGGGCGGGGGTCCCTGTCATCAAACGTGTGTCCAAACCCATGGAATTTGCAGAATTAGGGGTGACCCGGGCTTCCGTCAGCCGTGCTCCAGGATGGGTTTATCTGGAACGAACGCCCCACCCAAAGCGCAAAGTTAGTAGCTGCGGGGCACGGGGAGTGCGCGTGCAGGGCTTACGTATAAGCACGTCCCTGCTTTCTCTGACCCTAAGACAGCCCTAGAAAATTAAATCTGTTAATTGACAACAACAGTGAAAGAAATAACTGAATGACTCTGTGTGCTTGAAAGTCAGTGGATGGCTGGGTGCTTTACACAGGAAACCCGTGGCTGAGGGGTCATGTCCAGAGGGAGGTAACCGCCCTCCTGAGACCCAGCAGCGGCAGGGTTTCAGTTCAGTTTTGTGGGTCTGTTTCTGGTTGTCCTTCAACCCAAAGCAGCCTCGGGAATCCGGTGCAGGTGTGAATAAATTTTAGGGGATGTTACTGGATGGGGTTGCAGAAATACGCCAAGTCTGGGGCGTGGAAACCCCCGTTGGTGTTTTCACCCATAGTCCCTGGGACAGGGTCCCATGTGGGAGACCGGCTTTCCCTCTGCGCACCACATCAGCTCGTTCCCTTCCCTCAGAGCTGCAGACGTGGTCCCTCTGCCCCAGGACCTTTGCACGGGCTCTTATGTGCACCTCAAATGCTTCTCAGACGTCCACAGAGTGCTTCCTTCCCCTTGGTCTGGTTGTTGCAAAGACTCAGCTTCTCAGCGACGCCCGCATGTCCCTGTTCTTTAACATGGAGACCACCCCACCGGGGCACCATGTACCCCCCACCCCATCCCACCCTGTTTTAGGACATCCACACGCATCCTGACCACGTGGCACGAGATACTGTCCCTACTGTGCTCGCTGTGTCCTCGTCCCGTCAGACGGACGCCCTAGGAGGGTGGGTTGTGTCTGTGTTACTTAGGGCGGCCTTTCCGATGCGAACGACACGGCCAGGCTCCCGGATGTGCTCAAGGAATGCTTGTGGCGTGAATGAATGAATCAACGAATGAGCGAGAGCACCCAGGCCGGTGTCCCGGTACGGAGTCCTAGGTCTTCCCCTCGGGCGTTAGTTCAAGGACGGCGCTAACACGTCCTGCCCCCATAAGACACTGGCCATTCCTGACTCCGTGGGCTTAGAAATCCTTAACGCACGTCACAGCGCGCCAGCATGAATGCGGCCCCTGACCTGGTCCAGTGTCCTGGCGTTGCTTGCACACGCGTGTGCGTGTGTGCGTGCACGCTTGTGTGTGCTTTTATCCCCCGTGCACATCCGTGCGTCACTTCACAGGCGAGCCACACAGCATCCCGGGTGCACCCGTCTGGGGGCTCCCTTGGCCGCCAGCCTGTGTGCACGCTGCCTCCCCCACCCCCACGCCCCGCCTGTGTCCTCCCTTGTCTTAGTTTCCTGGAACACATTCGGCAGAGGCTTCCTCAGAAAGCAGGGTTTTCCGGGTTTTTTTTTTTGTTTGTTTGTTGGCTTCTTTGAGGACATCGCGGGATGAGCTTGTGGGGTGACCCCCCCACCACCTGGGGGAGAGGAACCGATTCAACTCAGTCAACATGCGTCTGTCCCCATCCATGTGCGGGGACAGAAGTGCAGAGAGGCAAAGGACGGGATTTGGAGGGTCCCTGTCTGGCTTGTCAGAGACACACGGGGGGTGCCCCTAAGTCGTGACTTAGTACATGGGGGTAGGGGGCACGGGGTATGTTTTCGGGAAGCCCGTTCCCGGGACACGAAGTCTGTGGGGAAATTCTTAACCGTGCAGTTTCCAGGAACACAGGGCAAGGACGGTTCACACAAGTCTGCAACCTGAAGTTTCCTTTGCTCTTTTCCTTTCCAACTTCTGTCATTCTGGCCTCTGCCCTCCAGGCTGGGCGATAACCTGCTCCCACCTCTGGAGACCGGAAGTCACATCCAGGCAGGGCAGGGCCCCTGAGATCCAGGGGGGGCAGGGCCCCTGAGATCCGGGGGCGGGGGCAGGACCCCAGAGATCCAGGGAGGGCAGGGCCGCTGAGATCCAGGCAGGGCAGGGCCACTGAGATCCAGGAGGGGCAGGGCCACTGAGATCCAGGCAGGGAAGGGCCCCTGAGATCCAGGCAGGGAAGGGCCGCTGAGATCCAGGCAGGGCAGGGCCACTGAGATCCAGGCAGGGCAGGACCACTGAGATCCAGGAGGGGCAGGGCCACTGAGATCCAGGCAGGGCAGGACCCCTGAGATCCAAGAGGGGCAGGGCCGCTGAGATCCAGGAGGAGCAGGACCACTGAGATCCAGGAGAGGCAGGACCCCTGAGACCCAGGCAGGGCAGGGCCGCTGAGATCCAGGGAGGGCAGGGCCACTGAGATCCAGGCAGGGCAGGGCAACTGAGATCCAGGCGGGGCAGGACCCCTGAGATCCAGGCAGGGCAGGGCCGCTGAGATCCAGGGAGGGCAGGGCCACTGAGATCCAGGCAGGGCAGGGCTACTGAGACCCAGGCGGGGCAAGGCTGCTGAGATCCAGGAGGGGCAGGGCCACTGAGATCCAGGCAGGGAAGGGCCCCTGAGATCCAGGCAGGGAAGGGCCGCTGAGATCCAGGCAGGGCAGGGCCACTGAGATCCAGGCAGGGCAGGGCCCCTGAGATCCAGGCAGGGCAGGACCACTGAGATCCAGGCAGGGCAGGACCACTGAGATCCAGGAGGGGCAGGGCCACTGAGATCCGGGGGGGGGGGGGGCAGGACCCCAGAGATCCAGGCAGGGCAGGGCCACTGAGATCCAGGAGGGGCAGGGCCACTGAGATCCAGGATGAGCAGGACTGCTGAGATCCAGGCAGGGCAGGGCCCCTGAGATCCAGTCAGGGAAGGGCTGCTGAGATCCAGGCAGGGCAGGGCCGCTGAGATCCAGGCGGAGCAGAGCCACTGAGATCCAGGAGGGGCAGGACCACTGAGATCCAGGCAGGGCAGGACCCCTGACCCCAGGAGGGGCAGGGCCACTGAGATCCAGGCAGGGCAGGGCCGCTGAGATCCAGGCAGGGCAGGGCTACTGAGACCCAGGCGGGGCAAGGCCACTGAGATCCAGGAGGGGCAGGACCACTGAGATCCAGACAGGGCAGGACCCCTGAGACCCAGGAGGGGCAGGGCAACTGAGATCCAGGCAGGGCAGGGCCACTGAGATCCAGGAGGGGCAGGACCACTGAGATCCAGGCAGGGCAGGGCTGCTGAGATTCAGGCAGGGCAGGGCCGCTGAGATCCAGGCAGGGCAGGGCCGCTGAGATCCAGGCAGGGCAGGGCCACTGAGATCCAGGCAGGGAAGGATCACTGAGATGCAGGCGGGGCAGGGCCCCTGAGATCCAGGCAGGGCAGGGCCGCTGAGATCCAGGCAGGGCAGGGCCGCTGAGACCCAGGCAGGGCAGGGCTACTGAGACCCAGGCGGGGCAAGGCCACTGAGATCCAGGAGGGGCAGGACCACTGAGATCCAGACAGGGCAGGACCCCTGAGACCCAGGAGGGGCAGGGCAACTGAGATCCAGGCAGGGCAGGGCCACTGAGATCCAGGAGGGGCAGGACCACTGAGATCCAGGCAGGGCAGGGCTGCTGAGATTCAGGCAGGGCAGGGCCGCTGAGATCCAGGCAGGGCAGGGCCGCTGAGATCCAGGCAGGGCAGGGCCACTGAGATCCAGGCAGGGAAGGATCACTGAGATGCAGGCGGGGCAGGGCCCCTGAGATCCAGGCAGGGCAGGGCCGCTGAGACCCAGGCGGGGCAAGGCCGCTGAGATCCAGGAGGGGCAGAACCACTGAGATCCAGGCAGGGCAGGGCCGCTGAGATCCAGGCAGGGCAGGGCCCCTGAGATTCAGGAGAGGCAGGGCCACTGAGAATCAGGAGGGACAGGATGGCTGAGACCCAGGCAGGTCCCCTGAGATCCAGGCGGGGCAGAACCACTGAGACCCCTCGACAAGTCCACAGACGTCCACAGAGCTCATCCTCCAGTAAAGACACGTGGGGACGGAATTGAATAAACCCAGAAATGGGCCTGGGGGGTCACCGTGTGCCCCAGGGTTTCCCTCCGCAGCGTGGACCCCAGAGGATTGAGAACAGGCAGTTCAAGAAGGAGACAGAAGGCGGTGAGGGGCTTGGCAGCGGCCGGGACGGACCTCCCGTGGGGATGGGCTCTCCATCGGGATGTGAGAACGTTCTGGAAGCAGACGCTGGTGGGGGTGACAGCACCGTGAGTGTGCTCGGGACCCGTCACGCGCACACAGAGGGGAGGCAGGTCTGGGGTGCGAATGATACCCCGATATAAGAGTGTTGTGTTTGGCGGGGGGGGGGCAGCCCCCAGGCCTCCCCGCCGGGGTCCCTGGTCACCTCTGGAGTCCATTTGCTGTGGGGTCCCGCCCTCACCGGGGGGCCAGGACTGCGGCCTGCGCGCGGGGAGAGGCCAACCGGCTTCTGGAAAACATGGCAACTGCAGGAGGAAAGCCCCCCAGGGACCCCCGACGTCTGCAGGGCAGAGAGAGACACGTGTCTGTGGCCGGGTGGGACCGTTTGCTTTCTCCATCGTGCCTCACGAGGCCACGACAGGTTGGGAGGGGCATCTTTCAACACCTCTTCAAGGGGCGGGTCCATTCATCACCAAGTAGCAAATTCTGTGAGATCAAGGTCCACGCTGCCGTCGGCTTGCGAGGTAGGTGAGGCCCCTGGCGTCTTTATCCGGGAGGTGACAGTTCCCCGTCACTGGCTCTGGGCTGGGGGCTGCGTGCCGGGTGGGGACGGCGGGGCTCTGGGGGGGGGGGGCGGGGCACTCGGTGTTAGACCCCTGCCAGCTCTGGGGTCACCTCCCTGACCTCCCGTGTGCATCCTTCTGTCCTGGAGCACGTGTGTGCACCCCGGGCCCTCGGAGCTGGCCGGGCTCGGTCCACGCGGGGTCTCCTAGCCCAGAGGTTTGGGCAGCATCTACGGGGCAGTGGGACCAGCTCGCTGGGAACAATGGGGTATTGTCCGTCTGGCGCGGGCCAGAGTCTGCGAATTACCGTGATGGGTAACAGCTTTACGCACAGCCTGAATCCACCCAGAGGAGTAGTCAAAAGGCAGCATTCCTTAAAAAAAAAAAAAAGGAAAGGAAAAAGACGGCTGGTGTTTTTGTGCTTGTGTTCTTTGCCCCGGTGTTGGGGGTGAACAGGTTCCCGTAACCCCCCAGAGTGGTTTATTTCTTTTTTTTTTTTTTTTAATTTTTTTTTCAACGTTTATTTATTTTTGGGACAGAGAGAGACAGAGCATGAACGGGGGAGGGGCAGAGAGAGAGGGAGACACAGAATCGGAAACAGGCTCCAGGCTCTGAGCCATCAGCCCAGAGCCCGACGCGGGGCTCGAACTCACGGACCGCGAGATCGTGACCTGGCTGAAGTCGGACGCTTAACCGACTGCACCACCCAGGCGCCCCCAGAGTGGTTTATTTCTAAGCGTCGGACGCATCACGTGCGCTCGTGGAGTCTCGGAAGGGAGGACGCGTCCGGGCAGGGCTCCCGCAGGGCGGGGGTGCAGCTGGTTTTCCGAGAGAACAGTGCAGACCCTGGGATGGCGTTTCTCCCCAGGAGGTGGCCCCGGAGCCTGTGGCTTCTGGGCTCGGAGAGGAGAGGCGAGGGGAGGGGTCGGTTCGTCCGGGAGGCTTGTCCTGGGGGCACGTCTGGGGCACTGGGGTGAGCGGTGTGGGACTCGAGGCGCCCGTAGACCCAGGGGCGAGCGGGGGGCGCGTCCTGACAAGGCCGACCCAGGGCATCCGATGCTGGGGTGTAAAGCCAAGCCGCCATATTGGGGGAAGTTGTACCAAGGAAACCCCACTAGGAAGTTGGGAGACTTTTCAAAGCCCTTGATGGCGCTTTCCAGCAGCTGGGGTCCCCGTCTGTGGCCTCACTGGGGCGCCATCCGTGAAACTGAATTTCACAGACGCGTGTCAGGTCTGGGCCTGCCCCACGGATGGGCCACGTCCGCCCCCTCCCGTCCCCAGGGCCACGGCTTCGCCTGCGTGTGGGTTTCACGGCCTGACTTCGGCCTGCAGGCCCTTCTCGTGTCCACTCGAGTTGGGTCTCCCCACAAACCTGCAGCAGAACACAGGATGGAGGAAGGCCGCATGCTGCTACGTTTCACTGGCACACCGGGCTCTTCCGGAAGCTCTGTGCCTTCTGGCCGAGACCCGCCTCTTTTAAGCCGTTTCCTCCCTTTCTGAAGCCGTGGAGCCTTATTTTCGCTCCCGGGGCAGGTTTTCCTTGTGAGGTGGGAGGGGTTCCCTGGTGGGAGTGCGTTTCCATGAAAGCCCCCCGCCGAGCTCGGACTGTGTTTTGATTTTTTGTCCAGCAGTTTTGATGGTGCAACCTCGCCCCCCCCCACCCCCCCCCCAGCACCGTGGGCTGCTTTTCAACTGGAACTCACCTCGGTGCCCTCGTTTCCGCCCCTGAGTCTCTGGGCTGCACGCGGAGAGAGTGGAGGGGGCGGGGGAGGCTGGGGCCCTGCCCCCGGGCCCCTGTCCAGGTGTGCGAGGCCTCCAGGAGGGGGACACACGGCATTTGCATCCCAATTGGAGTCATTTGCATGTGGCCCAAGTCCCAGAGCGCCAGCAGAAGGGAAAGTTAATAAGAGTCCTCAGGGCTGGGGACACACAGCTCAGGGGGCCCAGCTGTTTGCAGCTCCTCCGGGGGCAGAAATGAAAATTAAATTAAATTAAGAGAATAGTAGGACGCACCGTGGAGCGGGGGGGGGGGGGGGGGGGGGGGCAGGTCGCTACACAGGAAGCGGGGTCCTGAACGAGAGCGGTCCAGGCGCCCAGGTCGGGGCCGCACAGGTGAGACCCCCCCCACCCAGGGCACCCACCACGGCCTCTACCCACAGCGTGTGGGGATGAACGGGGTGTGTGGGCGGGGGACAAGGCCCCGGGGGCGCCTGTGACCTCAGCCAGTGCGGGCATCACAACCGCCTGTGGTCCCTGTAGCCGGAAACCTTTCTTATGGGGAGGAGCAGAAGCACCCACAGGTGCACACACGGCCTGAGAGCTCTGCGAAGGGCCTCCGATAACAACTTTCTGCCCTGTGTGCGTGCGTGTGTCACACGTGTGTGTGTGACGTGAGTGAGACACAGGACTGCTATGTGTATAAATCGCAGCCGGACTTACTGAAGTCATGTTACATATATTTACGTGTCCCACACGATAAATAATACACAATAAGTTATAAAATGTAACATTTATACGTTTTATGTATATTTATATTTTATACAGAAGTTAGATATCGTATGAGTTAAACACATGAATGGTGATTTTATTTATTTAAATTATACTACAGAGGTTTTTTATATAAAGTTGCCAATACAATGAATTATAAAATTTAATATTATATGTTATATATCTTATAGAAGTTATATATCATGAGTTAATTGTATAACTTTATTTATTGAAATCATATTAAATACACTTATTTGTATAAGTTATACACGATAAATTATAAAATATATTTATATATTCTATATATACTTATATTTTATATGTTATGTATGATATGATTTAACTATATAAATAGTAACTTTATTTTGATCATTCAATACATGTATTTATATACTAATTTATATACGTGTATTTATATATTAATAAATATATGAGTTTTACAATATAATATTTATGTTATCTATGATATAACTATATAAATAGTAACTTTATTTGTTTTAATCATTTAATATATGTATATAAACAAATATATAATAAATTATACAATATAATATTTATATATTTTTATGTATGCATATTTTTATACTTTATATATGTTACGTATGAGTTAACTATACAAACAGTAACTTTATTTGAATCATATTAAATATACTGATTTACATAAACAATAAATATATGATAAGTTATGAAATACATTTATACCTTTATATTTGTATATATGCTGCATAAATATGAGTTAACTATATAAGTAGTAGCTTTATTTGAATTGTGTTAAATGTGCTTATTTATGTAAATAATAGATAGGTAATAAATTATACAATATTTATATTTTATTGTATATTTACTTATATTTATTCTGTATTGATGATTATTCTATTTATCTTATTTTTTATATTATTATGTATTTTATATATTTATTACATGCTGTTTATTATATTTATTATTTTTTACATATATTTATATGTATTTACTCATTAAAAATTTTTTTAATGTTTATAGGTTCTGCCAATCTGGCTGTTAGCTTTTCCCTGTTTATCTTGTGAAGTGTTGTTATTTTAAAAATTTTCTTAATGTTTATTTTTGAGAGACAGAGAGACAGAGGGTGGGCGGGGCAGGGGCAGAGAGAGAGGGAGACACAGAATCCGAAGCAGGCTCCGGGCTCTGAGCTGTCAGCACAGAGCCTGATGCAGGGGTTGAACCCACTAACTGTGAGGTCATGACCTGAGCCAAAGTCGGACGCTCAACCGACCGAGCCCCCCAGGCGCCCCTGCGTGGTGTCTATTTAAACTACTTTTATCGCTTTTCTTGTTGCAGACACACCGACTGCTCAAATGGCACCAAAAGTCGGGATGCTGGAGTGTCCTGTGGTCCCAGGCGAGGTGGTCGGGCCCACGAGTCCACGCGTCTGTTTCCTCGCAATGGACGTCAGCCTGAGGACGTGGTAGGAACTCCCGTCCAGGAGGTGCCGGGGGCCGTGTCCTGCTCGGTCCCGCTGCTGGCCGTGGGAACATGGGTCACTGGTGGCAGGGCAATGACAGCTGGGTCCCCCCGCTGAACAGGTGTGTGTCTTTCCCATTTGCAGCCACTGAGGAGCCTTATGGGGATGCTTTGGTCCCGGGGGATGCTTGCCAGCGAGAAGAGCTGGTTGGTGTCCACGGACGGTCCCTGCCTGAGCCCGTGGCGTCACCTGGGATTGGAAAACCGTGGCCTACAAGTCCACGGGGGCTGCATGAAGTCCTCCGAGGGCAGAATGAACGTGTCCTTCCCTCACGCTGTTCTTGTGAGGAAGAAGATGGCCCCATAGGTGTCCGAGGGGGTGACACGCGTCTTCTCTCTTTTCGAGGGTCCCCCGCGGATTTGAGGGTAAGCGTCTTTCCAGATTGTTTCCGTGTGCTGTGATCAGTTACAAACATCGCTCCTCTCCCGTTGGAGGCTCCGCGTGTCCCCCGTTGGCCACGGGCGACTTTTCAGGCCGGTTCCCAGAGTCTGTTAATCTCAGGTGCCTTGCTTCCAGCCACAGCGATCTCTTCCCGTTTTCCCTCCATCCGGCCCTGGAGGGATGATTCATTTCTCCCCAGAAGCTCTGGTTCCTTTTCGTGGGAAAATGCTTGACGTGTGGATGCTGTTGCCCAGACGTGTACGGGGCGCGAGGGACCGAGCTCCTGACGGCCACTGATGCCGTGAAGATTCTGCACAGCCCTCCCTCACCTCCCCAAATATCCGGAACGAGCGCGTCTTTCATGAAGCTCGTCTGTGGGACACAAGCAGGAACGTGTGAGCATCACCGACGGGCAAGCAAACTCGAGCGTGGGAAAAATAACCCCACGCACAAGTTCATAGTGGTGCCACCCATCAAAGCCCAGAGGGCGGGGGAACCCAAGTGTCCGTGGACATGGGAACGGATAAACAAAAAATGGCCTAGCCTTGTGAAGGGGTATTCGTCAGCCCTGAATTGCTTGCTTTGAAACACTTCTGTTGGGGGGGGGGCGTACCTGGGGGGCTCAGTCAGGTAACCTTCCCGACTCTTGATTTTGGCTCAGGTCATGATCTCACGGGTGTGAGTTTGAGCCCCGTGTAGGGCTCTGTGCTGATAGCTCAGAGCCTGGAAACGGGTTTGGGATTCTGTGTCTCCCTCTCTCTCTGCCCCTCCCCTGCTCACTCACTGTCTCTCTCTCTCTCTCTCTCTCTCTCTCAAAAATAAATAGAATTAACAATTTTTTGAAAGAAGAAAAAGAAGTGACCACGGACAGATGGATGGATAAAGAAGACGAATGAGATCTTGTTACTTGCACTGAGACAGGTGGATCTGGGAGGTGTTACGCAAAGGGAAATAAATCCGTCAGAGAAAGGTAAATACCGTCTGATTTCACTCCTAGGTGACGTTTAAGAAACAAAACAAAGCAACAATGAAAAAGAGTCAAACCGAGAAAAAGACTCAACTACAGGGAACAGACTGATGGTCACCAGAGGGGAGGTGGGTGGGGGCTGGGGGAAATGCATGATGGGGATTTAGGGAGTGCACCTGTCGTGATGAGCACGCGGTGATGTATGGATGTGTTGGATCCTATATTGGTGCAAGCATTTGTTGCAGAGAGAGGTGACATGACAGGCACAGCGCGCGGGGCAGTGGAGAGGCTGTTCCTCTGAGGAAGATTTAGGGGGCTGGTTTGGGAGGGTGGCTCACATGTGCCCCGGAGTTCTGCAAGGAGAGCCCACATGGCAGAGATGCCGGAGAAACTCGGGACCCCCGGGGACTGCCCCAGGCACACATGGTTTTCTGTCTGGGCAGATCCTGGAGAAAAACAACTGAGGTCGTTAAGGAGAGGGGTCACTGATTAGCACCAGAGATGAAAGGACACGTAGATGTGGCTGAGTCGGTCCTGGATGGTCCTGTGGTAGCTGTGAGCACCCACAAACACAGAAAGACGGAGCGGGAGCAAGGAATTATTGACCAGTGTGCTAAACCCGTCATACACGGTTTGACCAGATGTTTCAACATATAGCAACATCTTTCTCAAGTCTTTGGGGAGTTTTCGAAGGTTCTGGGGATTCCCTTTTTGATTCTCTAATTTTATGTTTTCAGAGTCTGGCCAGGGGTAAGTGCAACACAGGAACATCTAAGCTGGTGCTTTGGTTGCAAATTTGGTTTCCTCGTTCCGTCTGATGGCGGAAATTCTTACGGGCATGGGCTTCTCGGCTACAGTGTATGACGCAGTCAAAACTGACGTGGTTTTCAAGAACACCGGTGAGGTTGAATCTGTTTTATCTTACATCATCATACACTTAATGTAGCACCTTCCTCATTTTTAAGTTTTATTTATGTTTGTAGCAACTTTTCAAAGAAAGGGTTATTTTATGCTTTAAAAAAGGAAAGTTCAGACAGCTTGGCAAAACCATGGGTTTTTTTTTGGCGGTGTGGAGTCATGGAAAAAACCTCATTTGCCAAGCAGACATGACCATTCATTGTCTGTGCCAAGATGAAAGACAAGGACACTTTGAGTGGGACTCTTGGGTCTTGGGGGTCGTCATTCCCGGCCACGGGCTTGGAGGACCACGATCAGGGTCCCCATTCTCTGGGCGTGAATGTTGTTGAGGGTGCTGGTCTACTGCTTCCTGGCAAAAATGCAAGAGCCTGTATGCACATTCAGGACCAACTTTCCACAACTTGTTTCCCAGGTCACACAGCACGCTGGGACCTAGCTCGTTCTGGCGATCCATGACTGCACGGAAGGCTGCTATCTGGACACGTGTCTAAGTTGAGGCCAAGATGGCTATCTGGATGCATCTGTAGGTTGAAGCCAAGACGGCTGTCTGGACGCGTCTGTAGGTCGAGGCCAAGATGGCTGTCTGGACACGTGTCTAAGTTGAGGCCAAGATGGCTATCTGGACGCATCTGTAGGTTGAGGCCAAGACGGCTATCTGGACGCATCTGTAGGTCGAGGCCAAGATGGCTGTCTGGACGCATCTGTAGGTCGAGGCCAAGATGGCTGTCTGGGCGCATCTGTAGGTTGAGGCCAAGACGACTGTCTGGACACGTCTGTAGGTTGAGGCCAACATGGCTGTCTGGACACGTGTCTACATCGAGGGCAAGACGGCTGTCTGGACGCATCTGTAGGTTGAGGCCAAAATGGCTGTCTGGACGCGTCTGTAGGTTGAGGCCAAGACAGCTGTCTGGACGCGTCTGTAGGTTGAGGCCAAGACGGCTGTCTGGACACGTCTGTAGGTTGAGGCCAAGATGGCTGTCTGGACAACATGGCTGTCTGGACACGTGTCTAAGTTGAGACCAAGACAGCTGTCTGGACGTGTCTGTAGGTTGAGGCCAAGATGGCTGTCTGGACGCATCTGTAGGTCGAGGCCAAGATGGCTGTCTGGACGCGTCTGTAGGTCGAGGCCAACATGGCTGTCTGGACACGTGTCTACGTTGAGGCCAAGACGGCTATCTGGACGCATCTGTAGGTTGAGGCCAAGATGGCTGTCTGGACACGTGTCTACGTTGAGGCCAAGACGGCTATCTGGACGCATCTGTAGGTTGAGGCCAAGATGGCTGTCTGGACACGTGTCTACGTTGAGGCCAAGACGGCTATCTGGACGCATCTGTAGGTTGAGGCCAAGATGGCTGTCTGGACACGTGTCTACGT
Source organism: Leopardus geoffroyi (assembly GCF_018350155.1). NCBI lineage: Eukaryota > Metazoa > Chordata > Mammalia > Carnivora > Felidae > Leopardus > Leopardus geoffroyi. Next base: position 378,879 of record NC_059343.1, read on the forward strand.
TGAGGCCAAGACGGCTATCTGGACGCATCTGTAGGTTGAGGCCAAGATGGCTGTCTGGACACGTGTCTACGTTGAGGCCAAGACGGCTGTCTGGACACATCTGTAGGTCGAGGCCAACATGGCTGTCTGGACACGTGTCTACGTTGAGGCCAAGACGGCTATCTGGACGCATCTGTAGGTTGAGGCCAAGACGGCTATCTGGACACATCTGTAGGTTGAGGCCAAGACGGCTGTCTGGACGCGTCTGTAGGTTGAGGCCAACATGGCTGTCTGGACACGTGTCTACGTTGAGGCCAAGACGGCTGTCTGGATGCATCTGTAGGTTGAGGCCAAGACGGCTGTCTGGATGCGTCTGTAGGTTGAGGCCAAGATGGCTGTCTGGACACGTGTCTACATCGAGGGCAAGACAGCTGTCTGGACGCATCTGTAGGTTGAGGCCAACACGGCTGTCTGGACACATGTCTAAGTTGAGGCCAAGATGGCTGTCTGGATGCGTCTGTAGGTTGAGGCCAAGACGGCTGTCTGGACCCGTCTGTAGGTTGAGGCCAAGATGGCTATCTGGACTTGTCCGTAGGTCGAGGCCAAGACAGCTGCCTGGATACGTCTGTAGGTCGAGGCCAAGACGGCTCTCTGGACGCGTCCGTCGGTTGAGGCCAAGATGGCTGTCTAGACGCGTCTCTAAGTTGAGGCCAACACAACTATCTGGATGTGTCTCTGAGTTGAGGACAAGATGAGGGTCTCCCTAGATGCCAGTGGGGAGTTTCTAATCCACAGCGGGTGGCAAAGAACCACATGGAGACCCGCCGACCCGGCCCCACCTCTCAGCAAACTGGAGAGAAGGGAATCAATTTAAAGGTCTTCGATTTAGCAAACCCCGGCGGTGCAGAACACAGGTTTGTTTCTTCTAAATGGTACGGCTAAATTATAATTATATTTCATCCTGTGTTTCCCAAAGAAGAACGTTTTTGTAACAAGACCCCACCTTGGCGTGCTGCTATTATAAATCTTCTCCTAACGTGGAGGCGGGCTGGCGGTGGGAGGGGGAGCCCTCTGGATTTGTGGGTGGGAGGCGAGCGTCCCTGGGTCCACTGTGTGGCCGGCTCCGTATTTATGACGCGTGGGCACTGGAGAAGACAGCGTGTCTCAGGTCCAGGGCCACGAACACTCAGCTCGCTTTAGGGTTCTGCCGCCCTTTTCTTGAATTTATCTCCTGGCGAAGGAAATTCCTTAAGACTAATGCACTTAGTGCCAAGAAAACGAATCCGGGCGGCCAGGAAGGGAGGCACTAATTACTCTGCTGATTTGTGGCAACCGTCTCCCCTCAAGGTTTTGTGCGTGAAAAGCATACGAAAGGAAAACACGAAACGAGACCCTCCCGCCACACTGGTGGGACGCAGCTCGCAGAGGAGAACGGGGCGCTCCCGGCCGCCGCGTGGCAAACTGGCGGTCGTGTCCACCTCCCAGGGCGGGAGGGAGTCCTTCCGGCCCCTCTCTGGCCTCAGCGCCCTCCTGTCTGGGCTGCGAACCCTCCGGAAGGGCCGGGCTTCCTGAGGACACATACTCTTGCCCTGTGTGTTTTGCAAACCAGCCTGGCGGAGGGCGGGTCTTACGCCCAGAGTCCATGATGTTTTTCTCGGGCAACCGCGAGGAACATTCCTGCCCTAGTTCGTGGTGGCGCATAGTTTCCAGCCAAAGCCCTTTGAGTTCAGCTCAACGGATTGCGTTCTGATACCCCTTTCTCCCAAAGGTGGGCTTGGGGGACACGGTCTGCCCCGTGGTCCTGGGGGAAGTCATTGAGGACTCCTGTACCTCTTGGTCTGTCTCTAAATATTTGTAATTCAGAATCTCCTCGGCCAGAGATTCTTGGACAGGAAGATCTGGGTGGAGGGAAGGCCCGATGCCTCTAACGAGTTAAAGAGTTTTTTTTTTTTTTTTTTAAACCAGTTGGCTTAGATTAAGGACTAGAGAAGTGCCGTTCAAACACAAATCAAGATGTTCACACCCACAAACGCAGTCGGGTTTGGCTGCCATTCTGAGCGTGTAAGACGTGAAAAGAAGAGCGTGTGATGGGGGTCCCCAGGGAGGTCGGAAAGCCAGGAACACAGGTACAAATCCAGTCCTGAGCCCAGTGGGAGCGCGTACGTGGTGGAGAGTTCCTGGGTGCTGTCTGCTCTGTTTGGCCTGAGGATTGCCGAGCTTTTATAGATAAAATCGGTCACGTCAGAATGAGAATCAGAGGGGGGAGGTGATTCGGAGTTAGGAACCGGCTCGGGGAAGGACAGAGCTCCGTGAATGTGTCTTCGCTGATCTTTGTGTATTCTTGTGGGAATGGGGAGTGAGGCGTCGATGAACCATGTGCCCCAAGGCCATGGGGTTGTTCTTGTGGGTCACAGACCGTGAGGGACAGCCGAAATTTTCGTGTCTCCCTGCCTTATTTGCGTGGCTCAACTATAAAAATACAGCAGAGCAACAGGGAGGAAAGAAAATCCTACAAAGTTGTGTTAGCAGAGGAGAGGCGTTTCGGAGTGAGTAGAGATCTTTCTCCCACCCCCGTTTTGGGGAAATATGATGCAGAATTCTCTCGTAGGTTCGTGCAGTTGAAATAACGTATAAAACCATTAAGTCTGTGCTCATGCTGCAGGCTCTTGTTGAAAATATAAGATAGTTGCAAAAAAAAAATGCATCGTTATTTTAAGGGACAGCAAAACAGAAGAAGAACACGGAAGGATGGAAAGGAGGTGTCGTGAATTTCTTGTGGGGACTAGAAGGGCTGCATATTAGCCGAGGGATTCTTCCCTTTATGTCGACCCAGCTCTCGCTTCTGGAGCCGGTGTTTAGCAATTTACATACATTTGCATAAATTTTGGGGTGACCGTGGGGACGGACCTTCTCAGTCCCTGCCGCATACTTTCTGCCACACCAGCCATTTGCCTGGGAGTCTTGTGGCCAATGGATGCACCGGCCAAGCGTTAAGGCGTCTTTGCACCCCGATTGGATTGGGGGGTCTCTGAGCATGCGCTAGTCCCCACTCTGTCTCTGCTGCTTTTGGTACCACTGCACGTGCAAAGTGTTCATCGTGGGGATGCAGGGACAGGTGGGTGGGGTGGGGGCCACATACATTTCCGGGCCCCCCACCAGTGCTCAGCCTCAGCCCAGCCTCTGAGGTCCGTGCCTCCCTCTTCCACACCCCGCGGGGGCGTTTCTGTCATTTGCAGCGGCCAATGGAAGCCGTCTCTGTGGGTATTTGTGCACATGGGCTGGAGCTCTTGGAACGTTCTAGAAAGCTGTCTGCATGTGTCTTCTGCTTTGCAAACGTCCTACGTTCCTTCAGAGACACTGAAACAACTGTATGTAGGAGACGGGCACTTTTCCTGACGCTAACAAAGAATAATTTCTACCAAACACAAGGGCGACTTGGGGCGCCCGGGCGGAGGATTTCCAGTCGCGGGGAGCTGGCGAAGGGTATCCCGTCCCACCGCCGTCTTGTGCAAGCATCTCGTACGAGTCCTGGTGAATCGTGTGCGTTGGGGCAACGTGAGCGCAAGCCGTCAGCTCACGCTACGCAAGGAGCGTTCTCTGGGGATGGCAGACTTTAAGAGCCAGAGACCCTTTGCAGGGGCTTACCGGGGGAGCGCCCCTAAAGCATGGGTTCTGGGTGGGGTGCTGCGTCCTGCATGGCTTGGGGAAGGCCTTGGAGGGGTGGGAGGAGCTGGACGGAGGCCAGGCCTGGGGCTGGAAGGGGTCAGATCCAAACCCTGGAGGCCAGCCCCGTCGACGTATCCTGTCCGTGGTGGGGACAGGATAGCACAGCTGAGGGCCTCCCACACAGGTGCTACGTCCCTCCACGTCTCCCCACGCGGCGTGGCTGGACTGGCCGTGGAGGCCAGGAGGCCGGAAGAGAGGGATTCCCAAGTGTAGAGGGGGACGAGTAGGACCCCCCGTGTCAATCCCGCGAAGGCAGCCAGCATTCCCGGTGAATTCTGCCGGACAGACCCACGTGGAAGTGCCCGTGTCCCCGGGGCGGCCACGACAAAGGACCACACACGCCGTGGTATCAGACACCAGACGCTGCCTCTCTCCCAGGGGTGGAGGCCAGCCGTCTGGCACTGATCCCCAGGACGTGGACACCTGTCCATCCGTCCATCTGTAGGGGCTGCGGTAAGAGGACACGGTGCTCCGCGGGAAGGGGGCGGGGCTTGCAAACAACAGACATTTCTTCCTCTGACTTCCACTGTGGGGTCACAGGAAGCACTCCTGCCCGGTCGGCCATGGGGGACTCCTCACCGGTCACCTTACGTGGCGGAAGGGGCCGAGGGGGCTCTCTGGAGTCTCCTTTTGCGAGGACACGAATCCCATCGACCGTCACGAGCTGATCCCCTCCCCAGGCCCCTCGTCCTAACACCCGCCCGCTGCAGTGAGGTTACAACACCCGGACCTTAGGGGGAACAAACGTTTGGTTCATCGTAACCTCTGTGGAGGCCACATCCACGCGGGGGTCAGGACGCGGCTGTGTGAGATGACGATTCAGCCCACGGCCGGCACCTTGTCTGTACCTGTGGGTGATGACAGACACGCGTTGAGGGAAAAGCGTTTGCACGGTCTCCATGTGACCTTGTATCGGGATGATACTCGTTAGGGTGACCTCCGTGCTCTACGATGAATGAAACCACCTGTTACCGCGGGGAGTGAACGTTCATCACTGTTGTGACATCGTGTGGCCGACGACGGAACGTCTCCAGGGCTGTGAGCAAAGACCAGAGGGCATGAGATGCGGTCTCTGTGCACAGTCACGTGCTGGGTGACGAAACATGAAGACGGGCGAGGCCAGACCAATGTCACAGCCGGCCCCTCACGTGATGTCCCGGCCTCAGGGGACACTACTTAGAAAGAGGGCTTTTGCAGATGTAATCAATAAGGTTACGGTGACGTCATTGGAGTGGCCTTGACTCCAATGACCTCTGTCCTTGTAAGAGACAGAAGAGGAGAAGCCACGTGAAGGCGGAAGCGTACACAGGAGGGACGCGGGCACAAACTCAGGGACGCCTAGAGCCCCAGAAGCTGGGAGAGGCAGGAAGGACCTTCCCCTGGAGCCTCGAGAGAGAGTGTGGTCCTGCCCTCCTGAATCTCAGGGGTCCTGCCCTGCCTGGATCTCAGTGGCCCTGCCCTGCCTGGATCTCAGGGGTCCTTCCCCTCCTGGATCTCAGTGGTCCTGCCCTGCCTGGATCTCAATGGTCCTGCCCCTCCTGGATCTCAGCGGCTCTGCCTTGCCTGGATCTCAGTGGTCCTGCCCCACCTGGACCTCAGTGGCCCTGCCCTGCCTGGATCTCAGTGGCCCCGCCCTGCCTGAATCTCAGTGGCCCTGCCTTGCCTGGATCTCAGTGGCCCCGCCCTGCCTGGATCTCAGTGGCCCTGCCTTGCCTGGATCTCAGTGGCCCTGCCCCTCCTGGATCTCAGCAGCCCTGCCCTGCCTGGATCTCAGGGGTCCTTCCCCTCCTGGATCTCAGTGGCCCTGCCCCTCCTGGATCTCAGGGGTCCTGCCACTCCTGGATCTCAGCAGCCCTGCCCTGCCTGGATCTCAGTGACCCTGCCCTACTCAGATCTCAGCGGTCCTGCCTCACCTGGATGTCAGACCACTGGCCTCCAGAGCTGGGGACGATGAATTTGTGGTGTGGGGCCAGCGGGTCTGTGGTAATGTCTTGTGGCCGCCCCAGTACACGCAGGCAGGGACACACGTGCAGTGGGGACCAGAGCCGTGCCATGCAAACAATTCATGCAGAACCTCCAATCTCGGGGACTCGGCAGGACCCAGAAGGACCATCGGCTCTGTCTCTCACGGGACATCGGGATGTGGAAGCCGGCCGGTGGGAACAGGGCAGGGCTCGCACCACGTTTATCGCTGGGCTTCTCGACGTCGACGAGGGAACGTGGTTATGGGGCTGGGCCACCAGGACCACGTAGGCTGCTCCGTCCACAGGCTGGTGTCAGGCTTCCCCTCTGTCACATCCCTCCCTCCTCCTCCCTCCTCTGTCCCGACACCCAGTCTGGGGCCTCGTCTATGACTCTTGAAGGACAGTCCACTGACCTCTTTGTTTTTGGTTGCGATCGAACTCCGGGTACGGCGGCCGCCCGAAGTCCGCCTGGGAGAGCATCAGGGCACTGGCATGCGCCAATCAGTTTTCCTAATTGCAGGCAAAATATTGGGGAACGTAAACAGCACGGTTAAGATACACGTCTTTGCTCACCTGCCACGATGCTTCTGCGGAGCCCGTGCGGGTGGGGACAGCTGGTAGACCTCAAGCTGTAGGAGGGCCAGGAGGGGGTCTGGTTTTCCGCCTTGGGATGCGTGGTTCCGGGCAGATAACGAGCCCGTCGACGTGAGAGTGTTGCATGCGCAGGACCCGGGGGGGCACCCGGCCTCTTCTGGGACACGTGTGTCCTCAGAAACACGTGCACGGGCCTCTCTTTCCATGCCCGCGTGTTTGATAGGAATTGGGTTTTCCGCATCCAGATTCCCCCCCCCCCCGACCCAACCCACCACCCAAGAGGTGTGATGTTCCCTGTGAAAAAGGTTGAAGTCTTTTCCTGCTGGAAATGCGGGGATGGCTGGGAGCCCTCGGTGGTTCGCCCGTCCCGTGGTCTGGATGTTCTTGGCTTCGCGGAGAACTCAGGCGTCTCTCTGGGATCACGAGAGCTGCGTGCTAACGAGGTGCTTCTGCGTCGTCCGGAGGGACGAACGCTTCTGGACGCGCTCTGGGATCCAAGGGCTCTGACCCAGCGACACTCAGAGGACTTAAGTCTAAACGAATCGGACGCAAGTGGATTCGATTTGATTGTCCACCCTCGGCTTCAACGGCTTTGGTGAACACTTCCTTCCTTCCTTCCCTCCTTCCCTCCTTTTTTCTTCCTTCCTTCCTTCCTTCCTTCCTTCCTTCCTTCCTTCCCTCGTTCCTTCCTTTCTCCCTTCCTCCCTCCTTCCTTCCTTCCTTCTTTTGTCCTTCCTTCCTTCTTTCTTTCCCTCCTTCCTTCCTTCCTTTCTTCCTTCCTTCTTTCCCTCCTTCCTTCCCCCCTCCTTTCTTCCCTCCTTCCTTCTTTCCCTCCTTCCTTCCCCCCTCCTTTCTTCCCTCCTTTTTTCCCTCCCTCCCTCCGTCCTTCCTTCCTTCCTTCCTCCCTCCCTGCTTCCTTCCTTCCCTCCTTCCTTCCCTCCTTCCTTCCCTCCTTTCTTCCCTCCTTTCTTCCTTCCTTCCCTCCTTCCTTCCCTCCTTCCTTCCCTCCTTCCTTCCCTCCTTCCCTCCCTCCTTCCCTCCCTCCTTCCCTCCTTCCTTCCCTCCTTCCTTCCCTCCTTCCTTCCTTCCCCCCTCCTTCCTTCCCTCCTTTTTCCCTCCCTTCCTCCTTCCTTCCTCCCTCCTTGTTTCCTTCCTTCCCTCCTTTTTTCTTCCTTCCTTCCCTCCTTCCTTCTTTCCCTCCTTCCTTCCCCCCTCCTTCCTTCCCTCCTTTCTTCCCTCTCTCCCTCCTTCCTTCCTTCTCTCCTTCCTTCCTTCTCTCCTTCCTTCCTTTCCTCTGTCCTTCTCTCTTTTCTTTCTTTCTTTCTTTTTTTACTTCCTTCTCCCTCCCTCCCTTCCTCCCTTTCTCTTTCTTTTCTCCATCCTTTTCTTCTTTTTCTTTCTTTTCCTTCTTTCTTCCCTTATTCATTCCTTCTTCCTCTCTCTCTTTTCTTTCCTTCCTTCCTTCCTTCCTTTTTCCCGCCTGTTAACCCCAAACACTTCAGAAACGGTGGGAGCTGTTTCGTTCGACAGCACAGGTGTTCAGCTGCTGCAAGTGTGCAAACGAGTCACGCAAGGGCTGACCCTCCGCCCCTGGGGACATGCATCCCCTTGACCCTTACATGTTGTGATGTGGTTCGGAAGGACACTTGCATCCGGGGACCTTGCAGACGGGAGGCGGGGAAAGCTACAAGAGTGAGTGCCGTTGACCAGCCTGGGGTGCTGTGCAGGGGTCCCCTTGACTTGGGAGCGTGCAGCCTGCAGCCTCCAGCTGAGCCGACCTGCAAACAGCGAGCTGTAGTGGCTCTGGGACCTCTCCAGCTCTCCAGGGCCGGCCGCCTCATCTGCCTCGCTCCCGTTCCGACTCCAGACCCCCGCGATCCTGAGCCGCTCCGGGTTACCTGCGGGAACCCGCGTGCGGGGGCCCCCGCCCCACCTGTTAACGTGCAGTGACGCGACTCCCCGGCCAGGCCTCAGAGGGCTCGGCGGGTCAGCCCTGCTCTGATGACTTGCGTGATTTTCGGAGGCACAGGCATCGTGCCTGTGTGTGCGTTATTTCTGTTTTCCTTGTTTCCGGGAGGGGCGAACTTCGTGGTGTCACGGCTGCCTAAGGAGTAGGAGAGGAGACGCGGAAACCCTGAGATGTGTCACCAATTATGCAAACACGTTGTCTCTGTTTTTGTCACTGAGAATTACACGCGGGCGGATCTTCCTCACGGACCATCACTGTTTTTGCAGCCAGAGGCGGGGAGCGGGGCTGGTGGCGGGCGAGGGGGGCTGTGGGGCTGCCGGGCTGTCTGTCGGGAAGTGATCAGACGCCACGCACGCGGAGGGCGCGGCCACCATCCCTCGCGGGGCCCTAATCAAACCTGGCACGGCCTGTCAGGAAGACGGCTTTGCAGGGAAGGCGTCGCCCATTAGGGATGAAGCTCCCGAATGATGGAAACAAATAGGGTGTTAATCTCCCCACAAAGGGGGCATCGTGGGCTGGCCTGGGAGGCGGGGTCCCCGAGCGGCGTCGCTGATGACTGACTGCCTCCCTCCCGCACGGCTGGCTCCTGCCTCAGGGCCGACCGCGTGTGAGGCTGCGTGGCCGTGCTGCGGCCGCCGTGGCCCTGATACACAGGTGCCTGGGGGCTTGGGTGGGCGCAGAAGGAGGGACGGCGAATCTCAGCCCTGTGCTCTTGTGGTTTGGCACGAAGCGTTCTTGGCGGGGGCTCTTTGTATGTGGTGGGGGGGGAGCAGGCTTTTTATGGGAGTCAGCAGGGAGGCCTTAAGGTGCCGAAAGCGAGTTCTGGCCTTTGCCCGTGGCTCCCAGGAGGTCTGAGCCCTTGGGGTGGGATGCCTGGTGGGAGGGGGGAGGGTGAGTCCGTTCAGGTACCTGGAACGAAACACCGCAGACTCGGGGGCTTACACACAGGGAGGGCATGCTTCTCAACGTCCTGGAGCCTGGGGGTCGAAGGTCCCGGGGCAGACTGGGGTCTGGGCAGGCCCCTCTTCCCGGTTCCTAGACGGCCGTCACGGTGGAGGGACCGAGGGCTCCCTGCTGTGTGTTCGCGGGATGGGGGGACCAGGGGACTTGCTGGCTGTGTCCTTACGGGAGGAGGGGGACCAGGGGCTCCCTGCTGTTTCCTCATGGGATGGGAGGACCAAAGGGTTCCCTGCTGTTTCCCCATGGGATGGGGGGACCAAGGGGTTTCCTGGCTGTGTCCTCATGGGATGGGGGGGACCAGGGAGCTCCCTGCTCTTTCCTCATGGGATGGGGGTACCAGGGGCTCCCTGCTGTTTCCTCATGGGATGGGGGGACCAAGGGGTTTCCTGGTTATGTTCTCATGGGATGGGGGGGATCAGGGAGCTCCCTGCTGTTTCCTCATGGGATGGGGGGACCAAGGGGTTCCCTGGCTATGTCCTCATGGGATGGGGGGGACCAAAGGGTTCCCTGCTGTTTCCTCATGGGATGGGGGAGACAAAGGGGTTCCCTGGCTGTGTCCTCATGGGATGGGGGGGGGACCAGGGAGCTCCCTGCTGTTTCCTCATGGGATGGGGGTACCAGGGGTTCCCTGGCTGTGTCCTCATGGGATGGGGAGACCAACAGGTTCCCTGGCTGTGTCCTCATGGGATGGGGAGACCAACAGGTTCCCTGGCTGTTTCCTCATGGGATGGGGGGGGACCAAGGGGTTCCTTGGCTGTGTCCTCATGGGATTGGGGGGACCAAGGGGTTCCCTGGCTGTGTCCTCACGGGATGGGGGGACCAGGGGGGTCCCTGACTGTGTCCATAGTAAACAGTGGTAAACCGTGACTGAGTGTTGAACACTCCTGTGAGTCCCCCTTGGAGCTGAGGACGCTTCTGGATCCTGCACGAACTGGGTGTCACAAGTGAGGGTGTCCTTGGAAGCTGTGTCCTCCCACTGACAGCATCCCTCTATTCCGTCGTTCTCGTCTGGGCGCAAGAATCCAGGTCCGTCGTGTCTGGACTTATCTCGCAGTCCCTGTTTCCAGCACGCTTCTCAGCTCTCGCCAGACCGTAAGCTGCTTGGGAGCACGTCCCATATCACGTTTCAATTTCGTGATCCCCTTATGTTCTGTTATAACTTCCCTTGTACGTAGTACTTGGTCAGTAAATGCTTGACGGGCATCGACTGACAGCCTCCGTCCCCCAATTCCTTTGACCCCTGTGTCGAGAACTTACTTTCCCACCTGTAGACGGGCTTGCCTGTCACACACAGGCTGGGCTCTGTGTCCACAACGTGGATGGTCCTGGGGGACGTGACGCTCAGGGACATAAGCCAGTCACAGAAGGACAGATCCTGTGTGATCCCACGTATATGGCGTCTCTAAAGAAGTCACAGCCATAGAGACAGAGACTAGATGGTGGGGCCAGAGGGTGGCGACGGGACGGGGGGTCAGTGTTTCATGGGGACAGACCTTCAGTTTGGGGACGTGGAAAGTTCTGGACATGACGGTGGGGATGGTTGCACAGCACGATGAACGCATTCAGTAACGCCGAAATGGGCACTTGACGACGGAAAGTTTCACGTCACGTGTCTTTTACCGCCATTTTGGAAAATTAAAGAAATATAGGAAAGGAGGGTGTTAACATGGGAGCAGGGGAATCACGTTCTGGCCGTCAGTTTTCGATGCTCCGGAGAGGACTCCGAAGTCACCTGTGAAGTCCCGGTGACGGTCTTTCCTGTAAACACATCTGTTGAGACAGAGGACGCCCTGTGATGGCCCAGGGCGTTGAGGGGGGCGGTGGGAGCCGTTATCTCCATCAATCGGTGCCAAGCTGCTTTTGCGTAGGGTCTTAGGGGGTCATCGTTGAGACCGTCAGGCACAGAAGTTGACTCGGTGTTTCAGAGAATTGGCCAAGCTCTCCAAGCATTTGAATTTGGGGGAAACCAAAACGGACATGTTTCCCCGTGTCTCACGACTGTTGAAGGCTTGCCGGAGACCAGAGAGAGAAAATGATCGTCCTGTGGGTGGCTGTGTGTGAGACAAAGTCCGAACTCCCATCCGGACAAGGGCCCCTGAGGAGAAGTCAGTGCCGAGGACAGTCTGGTCACCCCGTATCAGAGGGTCTCGGTTCCACTTTGGATGTTTCTTCACGGCCGACGACGTCCCTGTCTCTGTTCGGGGTCAGACTCCAGGGAAACGTCCCAGCCCCCACTTTGTGGGAGGACCGGTGGACAGCCACGGAAGAAAGGGACTTTAGCCTAAAACTGCGAAACACACGAGGAGGAATTTAAACATCCCACCAGACACCTACATGTTGATTTTTCCAACAACTTCGCGGATGCATCATTTACTCGCCACGGAATGCCCTCCTCCTGAGCAAACAATTGCATGCTTTTTCGCAAATTTACAGAGCTGTGCAAGCATGACCAGAACATAGTTCTGAAATGTCTCCATCATCCCGAAAAAGAAACCACTTGCCGATTTGCCGCCAGGGCCCCGACCTCTCCCCCACCCACGTCCAGCCCTCGGCAACCACTAATCTACTTTGTGTCTCCATAGATTTCCCTTTTCTGGATGATTCATATAAATGCCATCGTGTGGCCTTTTGTGACGGGCTTCTCTCACCGAGCAGAATGTTTCTGAGGCCGTTGACGTTCTCGTGTGCGTCCCTACGTCTTTCCTCTTTGCCGCGAGATGCCGTCACGTGGTCTGCAGGGACCACATTTTGTGCATCCTCTCACCTGCTCTCACCTGTTGTCTTGGGGACGTACCGAGGGCTGGGAAAGCTTGGTCGGGTAGTCATCTGACATCCAACTTTTTTTTTAAATGTTTATTTATTTTGAGAAAGAGAGAGGGGGAGGGGGGCGAGAGAGGCAGAGAGAATCCCAAGCAGGCTCTGAGCTGTCAGTGCAGAGCCCGACGCGGAGCTTGATCCCACGAACCGTGAGACCATGACCTGAGTCGAAATTATAGCCACCCTCGTGAGTGTGCACTGGTATCTTGTGGTTTTAATTTCCCTGGTGTGGACTCAAGTGTCCCAGTCTCTGGTGTGGAGTCTAAGTGTCACGATCTGGATGGTTCTGAGGGATGAGCTCCTGTTCTTCCATGGTGCAGCTTTTGGAAGCTGGCACTTAAATGATGTTAACTGGTTTCTTGCAGCCTCTTTCTTTCTCCCCCAGGGGAAGCTGTTTCATCAACTACCCCGAAAACAAAATGTAAGGGGAGTTAGTGAATGAGATACATTGACGTGTGAATGAACCCTGCAATGAGGCTTTATCGTTTTAATCGTCTCCATGGCAGAAGCCACTGGCTGGATTTGGTGGCTCTCTGTTTCTCCCCCCGCGCTGGATTCGCGGTGTTCCTGATGGCAGATTGCTTTGGTCGCTGCTCTCTGTATTTCTGAACTGAGCTAACCAGGCATTCATAATTTCCACAGTGTCTATGAGATGTGCGACTCCCAGGACTAAATGCCCCACCTTTATCGTACGGGACACAGCAGTGTCCCCCTGCCTTGCCAGAGCGAGGACAGATCAGTAAATTAATCGGGCTGCATTCCCTTTTGTCCGACGTTTAGTTTCTGCTTACACACAGCATTCTCTGGCTGCACCAACTGATTAGTTTCCTGGACAAATTTCAACCGTCCCTATTTATTTCCTCAGGCAAAGAAAAATATAAGGTTCTTAAGAGCAACTATCTACCCTACTTTTAATGACAGATAAGGCAAGGAGAGTTGTCCCGTTTTAAAGTTCCCTGTATGACGAAAACACATATTTAAACTTTGTATGATTTAAAAATAGATTGCCCTATCTTTTCATACATAAGTGCACGTGGGATGCTGGGATGAAGTTAAAGAAATCTGGGGAGGGATCCTAGCCCTCAAAAAACGATATAGTCTAATAATCTGAATATAATGTGAAGATACACAACCTTTTTAGTACATGTCTGTCCATCCAGTTTCTATTCATTCACCCACCCACCCATGTGTCCATGCATGCATCCATCCATCCACTTATCCACCCACTCATCCATCCATCTGTCCGTCTGTCCGTCCTTCCGTCCATCCATCCATCCATCCACCCATTCAACCATCCATCAGTCCGTCCATCTGTTCATCCGTCCATCCTCCACCCACCAAACCACTCAACCATCCATCCACCCACCCATTCAGCCATCCGTCCATCCGTCCACCCCCCCCCCCCCCCCCACTCAACCATCCATCCATCCACCCACCCATCCACCTATCCATCCGTCCATCCACTTATCACCAACTCATCCATCCATCCACCCACCCACCCCCCCACTCAACCATCCATCCATCCACCCACCCATCCACCTATCCATCCGTCCATCCACTTATCACCAACTCATCCATCCATCCAACCACCCACCCACCCATTCAGCCATCCGTCCATCCATCCACTTATCCACCCACTCATCCATCCATCCGTCCATCTGTCCATCCTTCCGTCCATCCATCCATCCACCCATTCAACCATCCATCAGTCCATCCATCTGTTCATCCGTCCATCCTCCACCCACCAAACCACTCAACCATCCATCCACCCACCCATTCAGCCATCCGTCCATCCGTCCATCCATCCACCCATTCAGCCATCCGTCCATCCGTCCACCCACCCACCTCCCCACTCAACCATCCATCCATCCACCCACCCATCCACCTATCCGTCTGTCCATCCACACTTATCACCAACTCATCCATCCATCCATCCACTTATCCACCCACTCATCCATCCATCCATCCATCCATCCATCCATCTGTCCACCCACTTACCCATCCAACCATCCATGCATCCATCTACCCACCCACCCACTCATCCATCCATCAATCCCCTTATCCATCCATCCACTGATGCTTCGTTACAGCACTTACACTCTGGAAGACGATGAGGTACAAATGTATAAAATACAGGCCGATACATGAACTCTTATGTCTCACTAAGAAGTTACTGGCAACCCTCAAGATGTCCTCATTAGACTGACAAGGCAACGTTTCGTGTTTGAAAGCCATTTTTCACCTGTCTCTCCTTGCAGGGAGCCTTCTGGGGTTGCTCAGGTCCTGCTTCGCGAGCCTGGAGTGGAATCTGCTGGGTTGAGCAGTTGGTTTGAGCGTTTCACCTTCCCAGTCGTTTACACAGTGGGTGGCTTGTGTTTTCGTGGGTTTTGGACCAAACTGTACTCCAGCACCTGGGATTAGGAATCATGCTTCCTGCTTGGCATATTGACCCAAGGCTCTGTCTTCTCTCCTGTGAACACACACACACACACACACACACCAGAAAATGTTGTAAATTGTTCATGTGGCACATCAGGAGATTCAAATTCTGACGCTTGGATATAACAGCTCACACCGAAAGTGAAGGGAATAGCGTTTTGTGCTTATGTCTTTATTTGCATCTTACAATGATCTCAGAAGGCTTGCTTCCTGACTGTCATGAAGGAAGGACATGAATGTGTCTATGCAAAAACGTGTATGCCTCCTTGCACATCTTTACACTCACCTGTGGACACGTCGACATATGGATACGCGTCTCTATGTATTTCTATTTACAGACGTGTCCATACACACGTATGTTCATGTACATGTATTGAGCGTGTGTAGATGCACACGTCTGTACGTGTACATGGCTGTGTAAGTGTGTGTTTCCACATTCACCGTTTACATGCCTACGCCTCTGTACACGCATCTGCATAGGCACGCATTTATTTACGTGCATTTACGTCGTTATAAGTGTGAGCTCTCTGTAATAAAAAAAATTATTTTAGAGAGACAGACAGTGCCAGCGGGGGAGAGGGGCACAGACAGAGGGAGACCAGGCTCCAGGCTGAGCACACAGCCCGACACAGGGCTCGATGCCATGACTCTGGGATCACGACGTGAGCTGAAATCAAGAGGACACATTGTCTTAACAGTTCATTCGGGCAGTGCCCCTGGGTCCGTGGGGTCCAGTCTCGGGTCTGTGTGTGGCCTCCTCCTGCGTGCTAAGGGGGGCTGAGCACAGCCCCCGAGGGCGGCCCTTGTGTCTGTTCCAGCCGACCAGCTCCCGACTGAGCCCAGCGTCTGCTGTTTCACGAATGAATCCCGGTACAGGGTGTGGAAGCTGGCTCTGGCATTTACGTGATGCAAGTCAACGGATTTCTCGCACGCTCTGTTTTTGTGATCGCCCCATCACTTGTTTCTTGAATGCGTAACTTAGTCTGTGGGCGGGGATCACGGGCGTCTCTTCCTTCCTGCCCCAGGGGCTTAGGATTCAGGAGAATGGGGCCCTTCACTTAGTAATCTTCCTGCGGAGAATGTTTGGGATCCCTGTGAAATTGGTTATCAACACCTCTGCAGGCAACGGGAAACGAACTTATCTCACGGATCAGATGCTTGAGGCACCTTGAGGTCCCTGTCTCCTCCCGGAAAGGGCAGTCTGCCAGGCGGTGGCCGGGGTAATTTTCGGGGCATGTACATGTGGCCTGAGAGGAAGTGGTTTTATTTATTTATTTATTTTTATTTCTTTTTAATTTTTTTTAACGTTTATTTATTTTTGAGACAGAGAGAGACAGAGCATGAACAGGGGAGGGGCAGAGAGAGAGGGAGACACAGAATCGGAAACAGGCTCCAGGCTCTGAGCTGTCAGCACAGAGCCCGATGTGGGGCTCGAACTCACGGACCGCGAGATCGTGACCTGGCTGAAGTCGGACGCTTAACCGACTGCGCCACCCAGGCGCCCTGAGGAAGTGGTTTTAAATTATGTGACAGGTTGGGGCGCCTGGGTGGCTCGGTCAGTTAAGCTCAGGTCATGATCTCTCGGTTTGTGAGTTCGAGCCCCGCGTCGGGCTCTGTGCTGACATCTCGGAGCCTGGAGCCTGCCTCGGATTCTGTGTCTCCCTCTCTCTCTGCCCCTCCCCTGCTCGCACTCTGTGTCTCTCTCTTTCAAAAATAAACATTAAAAAAATTAAATGTTGTTGGGATGAGCCCTGGTGTTGTATGGAAACCAATTTGACAATAAATTATATAAAAAAATTAAATGACGTTGCGGAGGTGAAATTCACGTGGCTTACAATGAACCCTTGAAAGTGAACAGTTCACGGAGCGTTTAGCACAAGCACTGTGTTGTGCCGTCACCACATCTGTCTGGTTCTAGACCGTTCTCATCGTCCCCAAGGAAGCCCTGTCACCCATCCCTCTGATCTCCTGCATCGACCCGGGGCGACCAGCAGTCTGCTTTCTGTGTCCCTGGGCTCGTCCGTCCTCACCTCTCATATCCGGGGGACCACACACGATGTGACCTCCTGGGTCTGCTTGATTTTGGCTCAGGTCATGATCTCGCGGTTCCTGAGTTCAACCCCTGCATCAGGCTCTGTGCTGACAGCTCAGAGCCTGGAGCCTGCTTCGGATTATGTGTCTCCCTCTCTCTCTGCCCCTCCCCTGCTTGTGCTGTCTCTCTGTGCCTCAAAATAAATAAAATAAACATTAAATATATATGTATATTAAAATGAATGTGTTGGATATAAAAACGAGCCTGCTTCAACAGAAGTGTTGTCAGTAATAATTCAGGTACAACTAGCAGGGACCTACAGCCCTAAAGGTGTCAAATGAACAAAATGGGAGAAATTCGGGCACTTATGCCTCAGAGCAAACGAACGTGAGCCCGAGAACACTTCTGTTCCGCATTATGGAGACTTTACCGGAGGCTCAGAGAACCCCACGCTCCCCAGAGCCATCGCCGTGAACACAGCTGAACCCTTACGCCCCGTTCACGATGGTGACCACCTACGCCCTATCCTCTATGGCTCGTGGCTTCCGTAAGCAGCCAGGAAGGGCCGGCTAGCATTTTAGTTTTGAATTTTTGTGCCCCCAAAGCGTACGTTTCAGATTTCTTTCTTGCTTGCCCGTGATGGTTGAGTTTACCTGTCCACTCGGCCTGGCTGGGGTACACACATACGTGGTCAGCCGTGATTTTCGGTGTTTCTATAATGTGATCGTTCAGATGGGAGTCACATCTCAATCGATCCATGTCGAGTAGAGTGGACCACCTCCATGATGTGGGTGGGCCTTGTCTAATCAGTTGAAGGCCTTAAGGGGGAGTCCTGTGTCTGCTCTGTCCTCAGACTCCAGCTGTGGCACCCACCGTTTCCTGGGTCTCGCCTGCCGGCTGAGCCTCCGGAATTGGGGCTCGTACCCTCCACGATCACGGGAGCCAGTTCCTCAAAGTAGATTTCCATTTGTATAAGGGCATCCCCAGCGTCTTTGCTCCTGTTCCTCTGGAACAGCCTGATGAGCGCCTCCCCCCTGCCTCACAGCTGAGCCCACGTGGCTTCCCGTGGGGGGATGTGCCAGCCTGCGAGTAACAGCCAGGGGGGAGAGGCACAGAGAGACGAGCGGAACTGTCCGCCTGGGACCCACCGTGGAGGGAATTTTGCGTTTCATTCACACTCTGCCCGAATCCAAATCCACGATCCGGAATGCAGACAGTCTTGCTTCTCAGAGCCAGCGAATGGTGCATTTTCATTCCCGGCAAAATGAGATGAGCCAACACTCACCGGGACGTTGGGGCTTGATCACCGTGGAGGACGAAGCCGCGTCCGGCGAGGGGTCCAGCTCAGGCCTGCTCTGCACCCGGCTCAGCCGACAGCTTGGAGTCTGTGAAGCCTGTAGGAGGCGCTGTCTATACGTCCGTGATGCAACGGCAGCGGGGTCTGGAAACCCGTCGTGCCTCCTGGGGGGCCCCCGGGAGCGTCAACACGGAGTCACGGGAGGCCGAGGGTGTTTTCGTGCCTCCGTGGTCACACGGCACCATGTGATGTTCGGGGAGAGCGGGAGGGAGCCCATTGATGCACCTGCGTGGCGGCATATCGTTACTCCCCGCTCTGTTGTATTCCTGCTTGTGGCTAACTTCTAAGGGGTGCCCGATGGATCGCTTAAGCGACCGTGGGAGTGCACGGGTGCGGATACGGTCCTCCTGGGTGCACGATCCCTGCCTGTGGCCGGTGCAGGCGAAGCTGAGCCCTGCCTGATGCTTCCCGCCCCTCCTGCTTTCGCGTTCGGTCCTTGCGAACCTGAGGAAATATTGTCACTTCTTGTTACGTGAACGTCAACGGACGAGAATTGATGGGGCTTTCTACCTAATGCTGTTATCCGAACCGGGTTTGTTTATTTAATGAACAAAACGTCACATCCCATATCCCTTCTCCTGACGTCTGAGCCTCTGGCATCTGCTGGTGGCACATTTCCTGGGATGGGGGTGCTGGCTTCGCTAATTTAATTTGCTTGGGGTCCAAAAGTAAACGCGATGCAGGCGTCTCCTCAGACTGAATACATTGTCTCAATTTGCTTTTCGTTTCGTTTTGCGTCCTCAATTTGCTTTTCGTTTCGTTTCGTGTGAAAGCAGACGTCCCGAGGGGCCCCCACCCCCACCCCCTGCATCGCGGGACAGACGCGGGGCTCCGGGCAGGACCCGCTGGGACCCGCTGGTGCAGTTCACCTCGGTGCAGGATGAAAAGCCGTCCTCGCAGATGGGAGAACGAGATACGTATGAGGCTGGAGCAGGGCCAGAGCTGGCCGTCTCGTGCCGCAACGGTCTCGGGGCCGAGGACAGTAGCCAGGGCCGGAGACTCGCTTTGCGGAAGGGACAGCGTGTCCCTTCCACATCTGTGCGGCCCAGAGCCCCTTGGGAGTGACCGAGTGGGGCACACGGCTGGACCCGTGGAGCCACGGGGTGGCAGCGAGCCTGTGGGGGCCTCGCGCGCTTCTGGGGGTGACGCACGCGGCCCCGGGCGGCCTTGTCCGCGCGAGCCCCGTCACCGGCCCCTCTGACCGGGTCATCTTGGATCCGGTGCTAGGGAAGGCGCCTGGGAGGGGGGCGTCGGCCGGGTGGGTTTCGGCAGGCCCCGGCACAGGTGTGGGGAACCCAGGCCCGACCCGCAACCCCCCGTGGGGGCCTGGACGGTGCGTTCCGCCCGGCGAGGGAGACCGGGCCGACGTTTGCGGGCTGCAAACAGGAAACGCGAGCTGTGTCCCTGCTGTATGTGACAGAGCTGGGCTCTGAGACGTGTGCTGTAAGACCCAGTTGCGAGAGTGTCTGGCAATTAAAAATAATTGGGAGCCGGTTTTGCTCAGGTCTTCCAAGAATGCCAGCTAGCATATAACGATGTTTCATTAGACATGCGGAAAGCTGTGAGCTCCAAATGACACTGGCAATTAAGGAGGATCATACAGGGGAAAAGAGAGAAACATTAAAAACACCCCGGCTGAGATTAGCCTCGGATTTAATGGCCACTTCATTAACTAATTGATTTCTTATTAGTTACAGGGAGAGGCCCGGTTAGAGGCTCGGCACACGTAATTAGCGGCATTTACACAATTAGCAACTTGCTCATTTCGCAACTAAACATTCTTGCAATCGACTGTAACAGTGTAGCTCTGGGCCATGGGAATCGCTTTATTTTTCTTGCTAATATTGGCTTAACCTTCGAATCAAAAATTCTCTCCACCACCGCCCCCCTTCCCCCCTCCCCCTGCAGGCCTCACGATATTTAATCACGACGTTAAATGCACAGGAATAGACAACATCGTCCGGGCTGAGAGGGGCCGGGCCTTTTCTCTGGGTCCTTTATTTCAAAATCCTTTTATGGTGTCTCGTAACCGGCAGACGGAGTGGGTGTAAGCGAGACCACACGTATCTGTTTCCTTTTTCTTTTTCTTTTCTTTTCTTTTTTTTTTTTTTTTTTGCCTCAATTCTCGGGAAACCCGCGGTGTCTTCGTAGGGTCCGGGAAGGCGCTTGCGAGGAAACTGGCCGCCGGGAGAGATGTTGGGACCTCCGCAAACGTTTTCTCGGGGGCACCCGTGCATGCTTTTGCAGGACTCCGGGGGCTTATTACCGAGGTAGGGCTGAGGTTCGCGGAGGACCCTGGCTGCACCGGGGGGTCTCTTGTTTCAAGACCGCGTTTATCGCCTTGGATTTTGCGGGGAGTTTGAGGCGTGGCCTGTTTGTCGGGGACAGGCGGGATCCACGGTCTTTGCGCACGGACGACGCCGTTGATGGAAAGGTTTAAATTCCAAGATACTTGGGGCCAGTCTGGCTTCATGTGTGGTTGGCTCCTGTCATGGGCTGGTTGGGTTCCCCTCCAAATTCATATCGGAAGCCCTCACGCCCAGAAACTCACAACGACACTGGATTGGGAGGGGGGGCCTTTAAAGAGGTGATTCGTGTAAAATGAGGTCATGGGGCCGGGCCCTAATCCCAAGGGACTGAGGTCTCTCTAAGAAGACAGGATCAGGACACAGACACACACAGAGGGACGACCACGTGAGGACACGGGGAGAACACGGCATCCACACTCCAAGGGGAGAAGAAAAACCAGAGGAACCAGCCTCAGCCCCACCTGGATCTCCGACCCCCAGCCTCGGCCCTGCCTGGATCTCAGAGTCCCAGCCTCAGTCCTACCTGGAACTCCGACCCCCAGCCTCGGCCCTGCCTGGACCTCAGAATCCTGGCCTTGGACCTTCCTGAATCTCAGGCTCACAGCCTTGTCCCTGCCTGTATCTCAGACTCCCAGCCTCAGCCCCGTGTGGATCTCAGAGTCCCAGCCTCAGCCCTGCCTGGAACTCAGACTCCCGACCCTGGCCCCTCACGGATCTCAGACTCAAAGCCTGAGCCCCACCTGGATCTCAGACTCCCTGCCTCCAGGACCAGGAGACCATAAATGCTGTGCCGTGCGAGACTCCCCAGTGTCTATCACAGCAGCTCCAAGGACGTCGTGCACCTCTCCTCGCCTGCGGTCTCCAGCCCCAGCCAAAGATGGCGAGTGTCCACCCTCCTGGCTCAGACGCTGTGATGGACAAGAAACACCCACGTCCTGTGTGCGTCTGTTCCCCAGACACTGGGGACTTGGATGCACCACCTTCCCGCCGAACAACACAGACCCCTCCACTCCCAGAAATATGTGGACAGAGGCACGAAGAGACCCAGTGCTCCGACTTTTTTTCCCTGGATGAAGATGATACGTATTTATTTTTATCACCTCGACCATTGACCGTTTCTTTTTTTTTTTTTTTTTTTTTTTTTAATTTTTTTTTTTTTCAACGTTTATTTATTTTTGGGACAGAGAGAGACAGAGCATGAACGGGGGAGGGGCAGAGAGAGGGGGAGACACAGAATCGGAAACAGGCTCCAGGCTCTGAGCCATCAGCCCAGAGCCTGACGCGGGGCTCGAACTCACGGACCGCGAGATCGTGACCTGGCTGAAGTCGGACGCTTAACCGACTGCGCCACCCAGGCGCCCCTGACCGTTGACCGTTTCTGAGTGCACAGTTGAGTGGCATTAACCATCAGCATCATCTGTCCCCCAGTCTTCCCATTCTGTAAAACTGAACCTCTGTCCCCAGGAGCCATGAACTGCGTGTCCTCGTCCCTGTCCCCAGACCGTCCATCGACTCTCTGTCCTCATAAATGTGGCTCCTCTAGGGACCCCCTATATGTGGAATCACACAGGATCTGCCCTTCTGTGTGTGGCTTGTGTGACTGAAGATCACATCCCGAAGGTCCGCCGACATCATAGCAGGTGCAGGACATCCTTCCCTTTCAAGGCTGCATCATATACCATCGGCGCCTGGACCACAGTCGATTTATCCCTTCACCTGCCGATGAACATTTGAGTTGCTCCCACCTTTTTCTGTTGGGAACAATCTCGCTCTACAAATTGGTGCATGAATTCCAAATATTTTATAAGTGGGTCCGTTGCAAGGAATCACATTTTTAAAGTATTTCCCAGGGGCCATCTCCCCCTCCCAAAAGCATCCTATTTAATGTGGGTGATAGAAGTAATTATCTGCTAGAGAAATCCTAAGGAATCTATCCTATGGGAGTTAAATCCAAGATGGCGGCCGCGTTCGTCCATGTAGTTTCTGGGGCCAAGTAGACATGAGTAGGCATGTTAGCTTTGCCATGGTGGCTGAGTGACCATTGGAAAATGCCTCCTTCTGTTGTCTGGGAATCAAGGACAGTATTTCCCTTTGGGTTTCCTATGGTATTTAGGGGGCTCCTGTCTTGCACTCAGCTGGTATTGGGTAAACAACCATAAACCCATGGTCAAACCCACTGGTTGAATGGATGGGATACTTCACCTTGGGGAGATGAGTTGGAGTCTCTCAGTGGGTGTTGGTGGGAGTTCCTAGCTGGCGGGAGAGATGAATGGTTTGGGCCCAGATGTGCTGAACGACAAAGGATGGCAGGGATCCCAGGAGTGGGTCTGGGCAAGAAATAGCTGGAGGGGCAGTTTGGGCAGGGGCAGGCAAAGTGGGGTGGTGAGATTCACCCTTCACCAGCTGAGATTCAGGGGGATACTGTGCTGTGCCACAGAGTTTTGTGTGTCTCCCTCCTATCTCCTTCACACACCTGATTCTGAACTCGCCCAGGATTCCTTTGGAAATGCCCACAAAACTACAGAGCTTGAGGCTGGCGATCTACCCACTTTTACTCCACTCTGTGTCCATCTAACAATTATGTTCATGTGGCCCAGAGGAGACCAATCCTTGAGCATCACTCGGGGAAATTATTCAGTCATGCTCATGCTAACACAGCTGATGAACACATGACAATTTAAGGTTGTGCTTAGCACGTATTTGGGACATGGGACTGTGTTAACTTCATTACAGGTGTTACCTCATTTACATTCTTTGGGAAACAGTGCGACAAGAAGTCACTCGCAAAGTAAGTCTTGAGAAGTGTGTTATTGCCAAACATTCACTCCCTCTCTCCCAGCACTGCATCTTGGGCCAGTGGTGGGGGGTGGGGGGGGGGGGACACTTCTCTGCTTGAAATGTATCTGCACAGTTAGGTCCCTTATTGCACTATCTGCCTTTGCTGTGAGAACAGCTCTCCCTGGGCAGCTGTGTCTTCAGCCCAGAACCCAGAATGAACTCACAGATTGGAGAGGATCTGAGAGGAGCCCAACCCAGTCAGGAAGCAACGTTGCTTACCTACACCAGGCTGCGATCGGCCAGCTGAAGTTGCATAAACAGGAATAAATAACCATTCTTTTATGCATCCGAGTTAAGGGGCAGTTCCTTACGCAGCAGGAGCTGACTGCTGCAGGCTGCTTTGGAAGGCTCTGCGCCCAGGATGCAAACACACAGAATCAATATTAAATTTAAAAAAAACCCATAAAACTCTAACAAGACCCTCATGAAATGGGAAGCCGCTCGGAGAACTAAGATATGAATGTCAATTGTAAATCGACAACACAGAGCCACGCGAAATTGTTGACATTTGACCATTTCTCCCGTGTGAAGGAAGCAATTTCATAGCATGCGACCTGACATCATTTTAAAGAAATAGACCCACGGGAAACACGTAGGAAATCTCCCCCTCACATACGCCCTCCCACACATTTGTATTTACCAGGTGGGAAACGACTGAGAACTACAGAATAAATGCTATTAATTTACCTATGGGATCATGGAATTTAAAAAGTTGATGCTACTTGGGAAACGACCCAGTCCTGGTCTCTTGGGTTACACACAAAGAAGTACCTCCAGGGATGTTAAGCATCTACCTCAAGTCGGGTAACGAGACATCAGCTAAGCCGTAAATAGAATCCACAGCCACTGTTGGCATTCTCCCATACACGTCAGCAAAAACACCACGCAGTGTCAGCTAAGGTAATGCAGGACCTATAAAATAGAGCTCTTAGAATTAAACTCATTCACTGCACTTTGCTAAGATTCACTCTAATAAAAATTTCACTGGGGCGCCTGGTGGCTCAGTCGGTTAAGTGTCTGACTTTGGCTCAGGTCATGATCTCAAGGTTTGTGAGTTTGAGCCCCACGTGGGGCTCTGACAGCACAGAGCCTGCTTGGGATTCTCCCTCTGTCTCTGCCCCTCTCCTGCCTGCAATCTCTCTGTCTCTCTCCACATAAGCAAATAAAAACTTGAAATAAATTATTTTAAAAAGTCACTAATTTTTTTTTTCATTTTTTTCAACGTTTTTATTTATTTTTTTGGGACAGAGAGAGACAGAGCATGAACGGGGGAGGGGCAGAGAGAGAGGGAGACACAGAATCGGAAACAGGCTCCAGGCTCTGAGCCATCAGCCCAGAGCCCGACGCGGGGCTCGAACTCACGGACCGCGAGATCGTGACCTGGCTGAAGTCGGACGCTTAACCGACTGCGCCACCCAGGTGCCCCAAAAAAAGTCACTAATTTTGTTAAATAGGAATGCCGGTCTGAAGGATTAGACAGCAAGTATCATAGAAAATTGTAAAAATCCACTTAGACTTCCAATGCGTCTAAGATTAAATGCTTGCAAAGTTGTGATGAATAACGTTTGGGTGGGTAATCTGATCATTTGATAGACAATTATAATGAATCTCATATTTTTAGATGTAAAACAAATGGTTCTAAACTACTGAAAGTGTCAGTAACTCCCCTGAAATCTTTATGCTATTAATTGACTCAGAGTCTTGTCTTAGTAGCTACCACTAAGATAAATTTCAGCCAAAATTCTGAATTTATGAGATCCTAATTAACGAGGTTTTATTGAAGAGACATCTTGTGCCTGATGTAATTTTAATGTCGTCGTTATCAATTATGTTGGTAGTTCAGTAGCCCAAACATAACAATGTTTAATTTATTTCTATCAAACAAAACAAAAAGCAGATACACACGCAGAAGATGCATTAAGGGGGCAGAAATACAATCATTCTAACATCCATCTTGAGGCATTGAGCCAATGTGTCTCAAGGACCACATCTATTTTTAAAGAGAATAAAATAAGGCTGCTTTTTCACCTGATTCCCTCTCCTGGGAGAAAACCACAGGAGGCCTCCCTGGGCCGTGTCCCCTCCCAGAGGACAAGGCAGACCTTTCAGGATGATGACCTCAGGCTCTCTCTCAACCAGCCACTCTCTGTAGGCTTGCTAATGGAAGAAAGAGACCACACTTACCCCGTTAATGGCTTGGCTCCTGGCTTTCTTTGGGCTTTTGACTTTCAATAAGATGGATTGAAAAACAGCATAATGCAAAGAGACAAGCTGTGGCAATGACAACCAGGATGAACTTGTAGGAAAAAGGCTCAAATAAATATTTTAAAATAGTAGCAATTCCTTATTATCACGGGGTCCATCCACCCGTCTTACACCCATCTATCCATTCATCATCCATCCACCCGCCTATCCACTCTCCACCCAATTCCTACCCATCCATCCATCGATCTGCCCTGCATCCTTCCATCCAGCCAGCCATCATGCATCCATCCACCATCCATCCATCCATCCATCCATCCATCTCCTCCCATTCACTCGTCATCCATTCTTCCTCCATCCACCCACCATTACCTGTCTCATCCATGTTGGTGGGCAAGCCAACAACAGGGCACCGTTGCTTTTGCCTTCAAATGAACTTATACTCTAATTCGGGATGTGTCTAGATACCAGTGAACTAACACCTTGGGCTGAGGCAGAAGCGGGGTGTTGTACCCCTGAAGGAAGAGGGTTTATAACATCGGGGCATGGGCATTGGGTTTCCCACAGCCCCAGGTTAGCCCCTTTGTCTATTCTTCTGACCTGGCCTCAGGAGAATCGACTAATAGCTCTGACTTCATCACTCCGTTTATAGGTTTCCCAGGTTTAGCACAGAAAAAGATTCCCAATTAAATTTAAATTTCAGATAAATTACAAATAATTGCCCCATACAAGTATGTCCCGAATATTACGTGTCGTGTCGTATTTCATCTGGTGGCCCTATTCATCTGTAAAAATGGAGATCAGAAGACCTAATTTGTAGGGTTGTTGTAAAATTAAACGAGGTGAACTTTGAAACCTGCCCCTCCTTCGGGGACCCCAACTGCACATGTGTTTGGCTGCGTGAAGCTGACCCACAGTTCACTGGCGCTCTTTTAATTTTTAAAGTCATTTTTCTCTGTGCGTTTCGTTTTGGAAAGTGTCTACTCCATTGGCAGTGCTGTGCGTTACATTTTTCATCTCAGACATTGTCATTTTCCTGGGTGGAAATTTGATTCGAGCCTTTTTTGTATGTTTCACATCTGTACTGAACATGGTAAGCTTCTTTCTTTCTTTCTTTCTTTCTTTCTTTCTTTCTTTCTTTCTTCTTTCGTTCTTTCGTTCTTTCTTTTTTAAACAAATCAAACACAGTGCTAAGAACTATCTTAATGTCCTTGGTTTCTAATTCTTACATCTTTGTCAATGATGGGTTGATTTTCGAATGAATCGATCTTCTTTGTCTGGGGCATGTTTTCTCCTGCGTGATTTCATGCCTGGTAATTTTGGATTCGATGCAGACATTTTTAGTTTTTCCTTGTTGGGTGCTGGGTGGTTCTGTATTCGTGGAAGTATTTTTGAACTTTGTTCTGGGGTGTAGTTACGTTGCTTGGAAATGATTTGATTCCTTCACACCCTGTTGGTACGCGTTGTTGGGATGGACCCAAGCAAGCAACATTTAACATAAGCTGAATGTGTCTGACCTACTAGGGCAAGATCATTCTGATTATCCTGTGGGTTTGCTCCAGGAATTGGGGTGCGTGTGTGAATGACTACACAACATAGCATCACAGAAATTTTAGGTGAGGGGGTGACGGAACTATTCTGTACCTTGGCTGTGACGCTCTTTACATGTATCTGAACGTATGTTATCATTCACAGGGGCGCCTGGGTGGCTCAATCAGTTAAGCGTCTGATTTCGGCTTAGGTCATGATCTCATGGTTCATGAGTTCCAGCCCTGTGTCAGGCTCTGTGCTGACAGCTCAGAGCCTGGAGCCTGCTTTGGACTCTGTGTCTCCCTCTCTCTCTGCCCCTCCCCTGCTCATGCTCTGTCTCTCTCTCAAAAATAAATAAACATTAAAAAAAATTCACAGGACTTCACAGTACACACATACATATGAAATCAGTTTTATGATAATGTAAAATGCCATTTAAAAAAAAAAAGCAAAAAAATGCCATTTCCCAAGCCCTACCTGCACCCCTCCCCACCGCCAGCCTATAGAAACACAGTCTCTGGAAACGAGGCCAGACCATCGGTACCCTAAACAGCATCCCACATAGTGGATCAATATCCCCAAAGTGCACGGGGCGCCTGGGTGGCTCAGTCGGTTAAGCGTCTGACTTTAGCTCAGGTCATGATCTCACGGTCCGTGGGTTCGAGCCCCGCGTCGGGCTCTGTGCTGACAACCTGGAGCCTGTTTCGGATTCTGTGTCTCCCTCTCTCTGACCCTCCCCCGTTCATGCTCTGTCTCTGTCTGTCTCAAAAATAAATAAAGGTTAAAAAAAATTTTTTTAAAAATCCCCAAAGTGCAAACGCACGTTCTGCATTAGTCACAAGATGAATGTCTGCAAAACCTTATTTACTGAAATTTTTCCTTATGCTCCTTGTCCCCATCTCCAAAGGGAGGTGGAAACGTTAGCTCTCTGAATCCTTTTGTTTGAACCCCGAGCACCCTGCCCTCGTGCAAGTTGAACTAAAGCTGTCTTTTCGTGGTTTTGCCACACAGCAGTGTTCTTATGACCCAATCACGTTTCAAGTCCAATAAATAAGCCATTGTGCATCTCGGCTGTCCGGATCCTGCCTTTGTGTTATGAAGCTCCTTTAAGTAGGTGCCTCCAAACACTTTCTCAGGCATTTCCTTTCTATCACCAGTTGGATGTGTGCAGATGAAACGGGAGGGAGGGGGAAGGAGACGGCGGGTGACGGATGAGACAGGGAGAATGGGTGCCAGAGTGGAGTGATGCAGCTGGGCACAGGGTCTGTGTGTGCTCCATGCCAAGGGCTTCCTGAACGTCCACATTTCTCCAGATGACTCTGACACCACCGATGAGGGTTTCTCAGTCACAGCCCTGCTGACATGGGAGCCAGGAAAGTGTTGGTTGTGGGGCATGCTGTGCAATGTGGAGTGTTGGGCACTGTCCCCAGGATACACCTGCTACCACATGCCAAAGTGCCCTCTTCCCTCTCGCAGGTGGTGACCACCAGAATTGTCCTTGGGCATTGCCGTGTGTTCCCTGGGAGGGAGAGCATGGCCCCCACTTGGAAGCCACTGCCATAGACAGGCAGGTGGATATAGGTCTAGACAGATACAGACGCATAGATAGAACAGAGATAGATAATAGTTATAGGGGCACCTGGGTGGCTCCGTTGGTTGAGCGTCCAACTTCGGCTCAGGTCATGATCTTGGTTCGTGGGTTCGAGCCCCGTGTCGGGCTCTGTGCTGACAGCTCGGAGCCTGGAGCCTGCCTCAGATTCTGTGTCTCCCTCTTTCTCTGCCTCTCCCCTTCTCGTGCTCTCTCTCTTTTAAAAATAAACAAAAAAATTTAAAACCATAATATATGTAGATAGATAATAGAGATCTACAGATAGGTAGGTAGATGATAGATAGGTATGGATAGGTAGATCTAGAAAGATGGTAAGGAACATATAAATGAGATAAAGATAGATATGTTCATGATAGATACGAGTAGATGATAGAATGATAGATAACTAGATAGCTAGGGAGACAGGGCCTGTTGCTGGATCAGCCTTAGCGCTGCTGACATCTGGGGCCGTCCTGTGCATCGTGGGGCGATGTGCCCCTCTGACGTGGGGCGTCCTGTGCATCGCAGGGCGCTGAGCAGTCTCTGGTCTCCACCCACCACATGCCAGGAGCACCCAGCCCAGTCTGATTTCACTCTCAGGAACACGTCCAGTCCTTGCTGAGTGTCCCTCAAAAACACGTAGGAGTTGGGGCGCTCAGTGGACATAGCTCAGATATTGCAACATCAATGGCCTGCATGCTTGGCTTCTCATAGACAGAGCCAAGCGTCCCTGGACGTAAGTTCTGTGCGAAATCTAATTTACAAAGCTCCCTTTGCTTCTGTTTTTAAAGTTGCCATCACGGAGAAGCTCATGATGAAGGTGCCTTGGCTATTATGCCACCTGCAGCCGGGGAACGCCAACTTGTTTGAGATCTGAATCTTCGCAGGACCTTGTGCCCACGTCAGACCCCGTGTTGGCCCTCCCATGACACACCTTCTCTGCTGCATGAAGCTATCCTCCCTGGTGCTCACGAGGGGGCTCTCTACCCCTGCTGTGGTTTCTGGACAAGAGCTCACGCCCTTCAGTCCTTCTGCAAAGTCCATAAGGGCGTCTCCCATCCAGAACAAACACACAAATGCCTCCGCTGAAAAGACCTCGAAACCACGACGGGCGTCTCGCATTCTGTGTGTTCCCGATTGCACAAAGTATTTCCACTTCCATTACTGTGTCTGCCCTTTCCGCTCTTCCATTTTCAAATGCTATAATCGGGGGTCATTTGTTACCCAGGAGGGTCGTGGGGTGGAGGTCTCTAGACATCTTCCTCCATACTCCTTGCCCTTAGATTTCGAGTTCAAACGCCATCTCCCCCAACATTCCCTGGTTCTCCAGCCCCACGAGATCGCAAATGTCCTCCAACAAGCGTAGCAGGACCTGAGATCTCCACACTGTGGGCTTCCACACTCAAGGGCATTCCAACAGCATCAGCCAGAGTCCTTTAATCTGAAAGCAGATTGTCACCAAAGCCTTCTCCCACAACTGGGGGAGGCAGAGGTCAGGGAGAGAATGAGAAAAAGGGCAGCACGCAGCCTCCAGTACTGAGACAAGCAATCATGCCTTCCTGAGAGTCGTGTATGCCCGTCTGCTCAGGTAAAGATGGAGAAACTGAGGCAGAGCTGAGGCCGTGCCAGGAGGGCACAGGTCGGGCCCAAGGGTGGGACTGGAATCCAGGGTTTCTGACTCCATGGCAGAAATACGAATTCCAATTCACCTGGAGTCCCACCTGTGTCCACAGCCTGTTACACGTCTGGACCCATCACTGTGTTAATGAGAACTTATCATCTGGAGAAACACAACTCATCCCATTTTCATTCCAGTCTCACTTAGAAAGGTTACCTATTTTGTTCATGAATGTAATAATCAACTCTAATTCTTTTTTTTTTTTTTCAACGTTTATTTATTTTTGGGACAGAGAGAGACAGAGCATGAATGGGGGAGGGGCAGAGAGAGAGGGAGACACAGAATCGGAAACAGGCTCCAGGCTCTGAGCCATCAGCCCAGAGCCCAACGCGGGGCTCAAACTCATGGACCTCGAGATCGTGACCTGGCTGAAGTCGGACGCTTAACCGACTGCGCCACCCAGGCGCCCCAATCAACTCTAATTCTTAAATATCGTTTATTGGGTGGAATCTTATGTCTACAAAAGCAATACATATCTATCATTGAAAATTTAGGAGGTGTCAAAAATAAAACAAAATAAAAGTGAATTTGTGATTTTGCTATCCTGAGGTAATCACTTTTAATAGTTTGGTCTGTTTACTTTAGGTGTTTTATATTGTTAATGGATGGATGGGTGACTGGATGGGTGGGAAGATGAGTGGATGGGTGGATGGTAGATGAGTGGATGCATGGGTGTAGATTGTGTGTATGGTGGTTGGATGGGTGGCTGGCTATCTGTGTGGGTGGTGGATGGATGGGTGGATGGATCGATGGGTAGTTGAGTAGATGGATGGGTGGTTGAGTGGATGGATGGATGGGTGGATGGAGGGATGGATGGATGGATGAATGGATGGATGGTAGATGAGTGTATGGATGGGTGGTTGAGTGGATGGAAGGATGGATGGATGGATGGGTGGATGGACGGATGGATGGATGGAAAGGTAGGTGGATGGATGGATGGATGGGTGGTTGAGTGGATGGATGGATGGGTGGATGGAGGGATGGATGGATGAATGGATGGATGGTAGATCAATGTATGGATGGGTGGTTGAGTGGATGGAAGGATGGATGGATGGATGGAGGGATGGGTGGATGGATGGATGGTTGGGTCAATGGGTAGTTGAGTAGATGGATGGATGGGTGGTTGAGTGGATGGAAGGATGGATGGATGGATGGATGTGTGGATGGATGGTTGGGTCAATGGGTAGTTGAGTAGATGGATGGATGGGTGGTTGAGTGGATGGAAGGATGGATGGAAGGATGGATGGATGGATGGATGGATGGATGGATGGATGGTTGGGTCAATGGGTAGTTGAGTAGATGGATGGATGGGTGGTTGAGTGGATGGAAGGATGGATGGATGGATGGGTGGATGGATGGATGGATGGATGGATGGGTGGATGGATGGATGGTTGGGTCGATGGGTGGTTGAGTGGATGGAAGGATGGATGGATGGATGGGTGGATGGACGGATGGATGGATTGATACAAGGATGAGTGAGGGACAGATATAAATATACAAAAATATTCTTTAACAAACACGATGTTTACTCTGACTCTTGTATTCCCTTATTATCTTCAAAGACAATATATTGATTTTCAAATTCTCAAGAAAGTACCTTAAGATGTTTGCTTGCTAAACAGAATTGACACAGTCCAAATAAAGTTGGAAGCCTCCTTAAGAACTCTGTTCGTGCCTTATGTCCTCCCCAGAGATAAGTACCACTTTGTCATTCTGTGAATGCCCTTCCAGAAATTTTCTGTGTATTTCGGTGCATTTAGGCCTGTTTTGGGGTGTGTGTGTGTGTGTGTGTGTGAGTGTGTGTTAAAGCTCAATACATGATATCACATTGCCTGGTGGTATGTAAGTGTCTAAATATGCTTTTCTCGCTAAACCACCTGTCTTAGAAGTATTCCCCAGAAGCACACAGAGACTCACCCCACAGGTGAGACTAATGGCACAGGTCACATTAGTCTTTACAAGAAAACCTACAGGGGAAAGCAGTGGGAATGATGAAACAGTGGAGCAGTTGTTGAACACCTACTATGTGCAATGACACACGCTGGTCTCTCCTGCTTTTTGAGACCTCACTAGCGCTGGGGACACTGGTTTGCTCTCTTTGCACAGACGCACGCGCTTAGAGCCATCCGCCTCTTTCTGGGCATCGTCTGCTGGTGTTTGTCCCAACGTGAGCACGCAAGGGTGGGAGTTCAGCATGCAGACTCAAACACAACAGCGATTTGGTGAGACGAGGGGCCGCCCCACAGATACACAGCCACTCCGTCTCAACGGGAATGGTGACGTTCTCACAGAACCACGGCAAATGTCATCTGCTGGGGATGGCCATCCACCGTCATTTCGGGACGTGTCCTCGGGGCCCCGTGTGCACCTGTGCCAGCAGCGAGCTGTGTTAGCGATGGAGGGCGGAGGGTCCCCTTGTTGCGATATGCCCCGCCTGGTCTCTTTCCCCGATGTCCCCGAACCACTCACACTGTTTGCTTGAACAGACAGGGGGAAAAAAAATAATTTATTGAGGTAGAAAGATCTGACAGCTCTCAGGATTTCAAAGCTAGTATCTGACTTGTGCATTTTTTTTTTTAAGTCCCCAAGTGCTAAAAGTTGCTACGGAAAAATTTCAACATGACATAAAAACGGATGTCAGGGATTTAATTTGTCAGGAGTCAGGTAAACTCTCTGTCTCTTTATTCCTTTTAGCCCATGGGGTTTGTTTTAATCGATTTTTTGCCCCGCTGCCTGTTCCCCGACCCATCATGAATCTTGCTTGCGTGGGGACCTCCTTCTCGCTGCCCCCTTGGTGTTGTGTGTAAGGTAAGAGCCAATTCGGGGCGGTCGCGGGTGTGCTGGTTTGCCAGGGATGGGATGTCTGAGGTGCACCTGTGGGTCCCGGTGACGTGAATGGGCTTTATGCCTGTTCTGCAACAGGGGGACAAATGCTGGTGTCTTTAAGGGTCTTCTGGCAATGTGCACACTTAACTGACGATTTTCCAGGTCGTGTCACAGCCCGGGTGAGTGACACATTGTGCGGAAGTTGAACGAGGGGTGTCTGGCCCTTCCCTGACAGCCCCTACACATTCCCCCCCAAGCCTCCCTGCATTGTGTTTCTCTGTGGGAGCCACGTGGCTCCCTTTGGTCTGAACAGGGAACAAAACCTGTGGGAAATCTTCTCCCAGAGTGGACACTTGATGTGTTGGGTCCCACCTTGTCGGCAGGTCCCGGATGACGATGCAGGCTCATTTAGAACACCTTGTCTGAGTTCTCTGGAAGCCTGAGCAGCCTGCCTGCAAAGCCAAAGGTGCTCTGGGGCCTTGGGGAGCCCGCTGGACACCGGTGGGTGGCCTGGGGCCTTGGGGAGCCTCGTAGATGCTGGTGGGTGGCCTCGGGCCTTGGGGAGCCCCCTGGATGCCAGTGGCCTGGAAGGACTGGGGAAGGTCCAGCCGGATTCAAGAGGCAGTGAGTCAATATGGCATCCCTCCCCCCATCCACTCCCTCCCCTTCCTGCTGGTTGCCATGGAAACCAGGGGTCCAACCCATGGCCATCTTCTTGGGAGGACACCCAATGTTTCTGCAAATCCATCCACCTGATTGCCTGCAAGGACGTGTTCCAGACTGTGTCTGTTCTGTCTTCCCGTTCTCCAGCAGGGTCCTGGCTCAAGCCTGCGTGCTCAGAGCTGTCCCAGGCATGCACCCGTCTCCACATTGGCCGTGTGACCCTGGACGCCGTGTTCATTGGCTCGGGACGCCACAACATATGTATTTCTCGCCATGCTGGAGGCCGGGCGTCTGAGCTCAGGGTGTGGGCAGAGGCACAGTGTGAACAAGGGGGCTGTGGCCATGATGCTTGATCAATGTGCCAACAAGTCCGGCTCTGTGTGGAAGGGACAAGAATGCTGTGGACGAGGCAGAGTCCTCACTGATGTCCCGCGAGCGGCTGGCCACACGATGCTCGGTGTGGCTTCTTGAGATACGTCTTACGCCCTTTTCACACCTAGGGACACTGAGGCTGAGGGTGTCCCAGTGACTTGCCCAAAGCATGGCTCCACTGTGGGTGGACGTGTATGGGCTCCAAACTCATGCCCCCAAAAATAGCACCAAGGAGTGGAGGCAACATGGCGGCCTCATTAGTGGCAAGATGGCAGCTGAGTCCTCCTGCCACAAAGAAGCTACAGGTAAAGGACGTGACCAGGGGATGGGGTGATGTCACCAGGACGAGGAGGGCTGGAGTGAAGGACGTGACCGGGGGATGGGGTGATGTCACCAGGACGGGAGCGCTGGGCAGGGGTCCTGCTCACCCTAGCCTTATCCCCTCTGGCTCACCATGGGCCCCCCTGACATTCCTGTCTTCCCTTGCAGTTTCTGGCTGGTGCTGGTGATGATAGGATTCCAGGGGCCTTTTCATGTCGGTCTCATAGGTCTTGACATAAAACATGTGCATGGATGTAAATCTGGTTCCAATCACATGTTTCTTCCCCAGAAGAGGGTGAAGAGAGTCCCGTGGATGGAACTTATCAGGACGCTGTTTAGTGTTGGGAGTTGATGGGAGAAGCCTCGAGATGCCTTCCTGTTCGCTGGTGAAGGGGCCCCACACCCACTCAGCACTGAGCGGGGGCCCCCCAGGGAGGGAGGTGGGTCTGGGGGCAGAGAGGGCTGTGCGGGGTTTACAGACAAACCCCAGGACAAGCCCATGGGGGAGTGTGTGTGAACCCACAGATGTTTTGGTTTGAGGACGCAGTCGATGGTTAGCATGTGGTCCTGAACGTCAGACAGAGGACTTTGCTTTGTCCTATGTTTGGCTTTAATTAGGCAAATATTTCCAGGAGCGTTTAAGTTATGTAGCATGTGATATGAACAAAAGGTTAACTTTTACCATACTGGGGATGGAGACCAGCACATAGGTAGGTTAATATATATCGTAGATGGATAGATGACAGTGATGGATAAATGGATGGATGGGTGATGGATGGATGGATGGGTGATAGATGAATAGATAGACAGATTAGATAGATAGATAATAGATACGTATGATGGATGGATGGATGGATGGATGGATGGATGGATGGAAAGATGGATGGATGGATGGATAGATAGATAGATATGATGGGTGGATGGAAGGATAGATAGATAGATAGATAGATAATAGATAAAGATGATGGATGGATAGATATGATGGATGGATGGATGGATGGATAGATAGAATGGATGCATGAATGGATGGATGGATAGATAGATATAATGGATGATGGATGGATGGATGGGTGATAGATGATTAGATAGATTAGATAGATAATAGATACATATGATGGATGGATGGATGGATGGATGGATGGATAGATATGATGGATGGATGCGTAGATGGATAAATAGATAGATACATACATATATACATACGTATGATGGATGGATGGATGGATGGATAGATAGACAGATATGATGGATGGATGGGTAGATGGATAGATAGATAGATAGATACATCCATACATCCATATGATGGATGGATGGATGGATGGATGGATGGATGGGTGG
This sequence comes from Leopardus geoffroyi, assembly GCF_018350155.1. Classification (NCBI taxonomy): domain Eukaryota; kingdom Metazoa; phylum Chordata; class Mammalia; order Carnivora; family Felidae; genus Leopardus; species Leopardus geoffroyi. Next base: position 414,381 of record NC_059343.1, read on the forward strand.
ATAGATAGACAGATATGATGGATGGATGGGTAGATGGATAGACAGATACATAGATACAGGGATGCATGGACATAGTTAGGACTGATGATAGAGAGATAGATAGATACATACATACATATGATGGATGGATGGATGTATGGATGGGTGATGGATAGATAGATACATAGATAATAGATACATAAGATGGATGGATGGGTGATGGATGGATGGAGAGATTAATATATGGGTAGATAGATAATAGATATATGTGATAGATGGATGGATGGATGGGTAGGTGATGGATGGATAGATAGGCAGGTAGACAGAAGGGAAGAAGAGAGATTTTGATTCATCAACAGAAGAAAAAAACACGGGCAAACCACTTTTAGAGTGTGCAGAACAAAAAAGAATACCCTGTGTACGTGTACGTAAATAAGGAAGGAGAGACAGAGAGACCCAAACAGAGACCGTGAGAGAGAGAGAGAGAGAGAGAGAGACGCACTCCCAGAGACGGGATCACCCAGCAGTGGAAGGAAACAGCACTTTGTGGCCAGTGTCCCACCGCCAGCATCCACGACAGTGACTGGCCATCGACCCGGGAGGCGTCTCCTTCACGTCTGGAATTGTGGAATCAATTTCACACTCGTGATGTTTGCACATGACCATTCCGTTTCAAGCCCGTGTCGACTTTCTGCGGACAGTTTCCGGGTCGAGCTGAGGGGGCTGCTCGTTGAGTCGCGTCGCTGGAGGTTTGCGAGGACGCCGGCCGAGGGAGCATCGGCACCGGCGGGTGAGGCCAGGCTTGCGGGTTGCGGAGCAGTGTGCATGACAGGTGCCTCTGTAGAGACCTCCCAGGGGCTGTCCCGCGGTCTGTGTGCCTGGGAGCGGACTTTCCCAGGTCCCCGCTGCATTTGGGGCCGTTCCTGGAGCTGGATTTCGCTGCTCGTGTCTCCATATCTGTGACTGCTCCCTCCCTCCCGGGAGAGGAGGACCAAAGTGTCCCCTGAAGATGCCTTTCGACCTGACAGTTGTGAGAGGCAATCCACCTGGCAGGGAGGTCCCAGGGATCGGCGGGGGGGGGGGGGGGAAGCAGGAGACTCCAGGGAGCAGGTAAGAAGCTGACGATCCAGGTGGGAGGGTGAGGGTCCGGGTATCGGGACGAACAGGTCTGACCCCTAAGTACTCTCCTGGCGTCCAGAACCTCCAGTGACCCCGCCACCCCGTGCCTCCTTCCCTCGTCCTCCTTCTGCCCGTGACTCTTCCGGTCACACCCACGCAGCCTCTTGGCTGCTCCTTGAACAAACCAAGCACAGATTTGCAAAGGTCCTGCCTCAGGACCTTTGCACGGGTCGTGGTCCTGCCCGGAGAGCTCTTTGCCTGCTTATCTACCTGGTCAACCTCTCTCCTCCTGGCCGCCTGGCTTCAATCAGAACTTCGCCCACCTGCCAGCACGCACGCCTGACCCTGCAGACTCTGTGCCTCTTACCTTTTCCCCCCAGATGTCCCTATAATTTAGGTGCTGAGCCAATGCCTGGTGACTATTTGGGCCCGGATGTCCCCGGAAGGAGCCCCTTTAGAGGTGGCGAGAGAGGCCGAGCCGTCCAAGGATGAGTCACCGTAAGGAGGACCTACCGAGAAGCCCACGTGGTCACCCAGGGCCGCAGGGACGGCCCTGACCGCACGTCCCCGGGAGCGACTCCAGGGCGCATTTTTGGGATGAGTCACTTCCCAAAGCTCCGGGAGGACAAATATTAACTTTGGAGCAGAACACTTGAGGAGGACACGGTTACCGATTGTACGTTCCCAACTACGTCCGGAACCAGCCTCCCTGCCCATTATTTTCTTCTTCCTCGGGGGCGGGGCGGGAGGGCGGCTGTGTTGCAGAGCCTGCGTCTTCCGCCTTCTTGCGGGATAACGTGACACTGTCCTCTGAGACCCGCAGTCGTGTGTCGACCTGCTCTCAGAGCTCAGCTGGCCCGACCTCGGCAGTTTTCAAAGGACATTACTGACCTGCCTCTTGGCCTGGGGTGTCTGCGACAGGTTCCCACACCCTGGGGGCTTCACATAACAGGAATGCATCCTCCCCCAGCTCTGGACACTGGTACTCTGAGGTCCAGGCAGGGCAGGGGGGGGGCAGGGTCCCTGAGATCCAGGAGGGGCAGGACCCCAGAGATCCAGGCAGGGCAGGGCCACTGAGATCCTGGAGGGATAGGGCCACTCAGATCCTGGAGGGGCAGGGCCACTGAGATCCAGGCAGGGCAGGACCACTGAGATCCAGGCAGGGAAGGGCTACTGAGATCCAGGCAGGGCAGGGCCACTGAGACCCAGGCAGGGCAGGACCACTGAGATCCAGGAGGGGCAGGGCCGCTGAGATCCAGGCAGGGCAGGGCCGCTGAGATCCAGGCAGGGCAGGGCCACTGAGATCCAGGGGAGGGGCAGGGCCACTGAGATCCAGGGGGAGCAGGACCCCTGGGATCCAGGCAGGGCTGTGCTCCCCCCAGAGGCTCTGGGGGAGGCTCCTTCCTGCCTCTTCCAGCTTCTGGGGCTCCAGGCGCCCCTGGGATCGTGGCCGCATCCCTCCCGTCTCTGCCTCCGCCTTCACGTGGCTTCTCCTCTGTGTCTGTGTCTCCTCTTGTGTCTGCTACAAGGACCCCTGGTCACTGGATTCAGGGCCCCCCTCCTCCAGGATGAGCTCATCTTAGACCCTTCACTCCATCACATCTGCAAAGACCCTGTTTCCAAATAAGGTCCTGGGCACAGAGGTGGGAGTGAGGGTACGGACATTTCTCTTTTGGGGTCAGCATGGAACCCAATACGTGAGACTCAGGTGCTCCCGAGATTCTGTGCTCTGTTCCGTCCCGTTCTCAGCAAAGACCTCTCAAAAGGCTCCTTTGGTCGGGTGACAGCTCACATGCAGGATGTGCACTCATTTCCTCTGGTCGGTGGTTTCCAAATGCTGTTCCCGGGAGACCTGGCATCTGTGGGTGTCCTGGTGGCCAAGAGTGGGGTGCAGAGGGATGTGGGCCCCCCGACGTCCTTTCTTGGAATGGGTTTACACGGTGGGCTTCTATGAAGACTGGGTCAGACGAGACACTCATTCATTGACTCATTCATTCACTCATTCATTCACTCATTGACTCATTCATTCACTCGTTCACTCATTCATTTATTCACTCATTCATTCACTCATTCATTCACTCATTGACTCATTTATTCTTTTACTCATTCACTCATTCACTCATTGTTTCATTCATTCATTCATTCATTCATTCACTCATTGTTTCATTCACTCATTCATTCACTCATTAACTCATTCAGTCATTTATTCACTCATCCATTCACTCATTCACTCACTCATTCACTCATTCATTCACTCATTCACTCATTCACGGCTCATTCATTCACTCACTCACCCCTAATTCATTTACTCATTCACTCATTCATTCTTTCACTCACTCATTCATTCACTCATTCTCTCATTCATTCATTCATCCATTCACTCATTCACTTCAGCAGGTGTCTGGAAAGCTTCTATTCTCAGCAGGTGCCCTGTAGCCCCTGCTGCCCATTTCCAAATTGTCACGTGAGCGGAAAACAGAGCGCAGAGGGGACATTTCTGTGTCCCTCGTGGGACTGCTGTCACTACGTCGTGTGGAGAGCTTCTCCGGGGACATCAGCGGATGCCGGGCTCTGGAGCTGACAGCTTCTTTGGGCTCAGGAAACACAGCCGTGGCTCTTCTCCCCAGAGAGGCATCTCTGGTAGCCTCTGGGGCATCCTCAAGAGTGTCATCCCCACCTCACCCCTCCTTCTGTGGGCCTTTGTGTCACGCACTTGTGAGATGGGGCGTGTGGGGGCGCAGGGCTCCGGGGGGACTTTCCCAAGAGGATGGGGCGGCCGAGCCTCAGGGGACGCGGGCAGGTGTCCGCGCCGAGCAGGTGCATTTCGGGGCAGAACGTTCAGGTCTGAGGGCGAAGGGCTCGAGATGAACTGGGCTGTGCTTGGGAAGGTCCCCGGGAGGGGGAGGAAGACGTGGGAGGACTCAGTCTGGGGGCTCACGATTGGGGACGGTGCTCCTGGCATCTGGTGGGTGGGCCCCAGACACAGCGCTCCAACCCCTCAGCACCCAGGACGCCCCACATCCCGGCATCGCCCGGTCCTGAAGGTGTACAGAGCGGGGGGGGGGCGACACCCCGATTCGAACTGTTGATCCGAGAGAGACGCAGGCCGTGTGAAGACCTACGTCATGTGCACACTCGCGTCTCCTCCGAAGGGGCCGGGGTGGGGGGGGACAGGGCCACGCGCCCTGGTTCTGGGTCCCCATCCGACTCTCGAGGTGTGTGGACAGCAGGCTGGTTTTCTCACCCGGTCTCACGGCGACGAGGATGTCACGACTGCGGAGGCCCAGGAAATAGGACAAGGTCCCTCTTTCCCTGAAGACGGTCTCCCATCCCACAGCCTCAGGGAGCCACCGACCGCAGCCCCGGCCGGCCAGGGGTCCCCGGGCACCTCTCCCCCGGGGCCGACCTCGCCCAGCAGTCCCGGCCGCTGTCGCGGAGGCCGGGCGGCCCCCGTAATGAGCTCCAATCCCCGCCTCCCAGGGGGACCCAGCCACCCCCACGCAAGACCCCTGTCTCCTGCCATTAGCCCTGCGTGAGCAACGACTGGGGCCGCCGGCCGCCGCTAATTGCCCAGGGCCCAGCTCCCCGCAGGTGGACGGCACCGGCTTCATTTCTCTCCCGAGTCAGGCCGTGACCCTCTTTTGGAATGCTGATTTTCGAATTTTGCAGGTGGTGCTGCCCCAGATACAATTTTCTGTGACACGAGCAATCCGCTCACAGCCACATCCCGGTGGCTTTGTTTTTTTTTTTAAACCGTGCCTCTGCAGTCCCGGGAAAGTTACGACACGAACACGTGGCGTTTGCACATTTACGTGGCCGTGGACCTTCTCCCACACGCTGTGCCCGTCCCCTCTTTCTGTGAAAAATACGCAAGAAGGCGGATACCCGAACGGGGACGTCCGTCTGCCCCGGTCTCAGCCGGCTCCTGGGGAGACAAAACTGAGGAGTCCCGGGTACCCCAAGGGACCGTCCGGGGATGGCCCGTCCAGGGCTGTGGTGTGTGACCTTGGGGCACAGCTGTACGTCCCACAGTCACTTTGTTTGCTTTGTCATCGTTGTTTAGTGAACTGCTTTTTTGTTTCTTTTCTTTTAAGAAGTTTCAGGTTTGCGGAAATATCGAGCACGGAATACAGGTTTCATGACCTCCCGAGGGCCCCGTGACCTTCCCAAAGGCCCCGTGACCTCCTCCCGGTTAGAAAATCTGGCACCTGAGATAAGATGGTTAGAACCCGGGAGCCGATGTCTACAATGTTGCTACAGTGTTGCGAACTGGGCTGCACCGAGTGTAGGCGGGCTCATCCCGGTGGCTTTGGACACATTGACAAGGATGCAACTCAGCGCAGGGCAGACCAGAGCAGGGTCTCAGGCCTCTGTGTCATCCTGGCCTTGCCCCCCAACCCCAGCTCTCAGGACTGCCCCGGTCCCTTCACTGTCTCTCCCCATTTTTTATTTTTTGAGAATCAGTTATTATTTTTTTAATTGAGGTGAAATTCACACAGGAAGACCAACCGAGTTTAAGCACCCCTACTGGCTCCTGACCGTGTGCGTCCCCCAGAAGGACACCCTCCCCCATGCCCCGTCCCCCCACCCACTGGCCATCCCTCTGTGTTCATCCTTTGTCTTTCCTGAGGCCGTGAGGCCCCTGCCCGCCGGGTGTGGGTCCTGGGGACACTCGGGGCATCTGGGGAGCCCGCAGAGGGGGGAGTCAGGGACACCCCTCCCCGAATCACTCTCACCCCTGGGCATTGCCTCCTTTCAGTGTTTCCTGGATCCCACTGTCCCAACGGGTTTGACCTTTTGTTGTGCTGATCGTCCCTGGGGTGTGAACTTCCTTGTTTTTCATAGGAGGCTTCCCAGGAGCATGTGGGGTAGAATACACTTTGTACAAGTGCCTTTGGTCTTCTCATCCTTCAGCAACACGCACAGCAGACCCGTCCAGCTCAAGGCTGTGGGTGTTTTCCTATCTCGGTCCCTCAGCCCTGGGTGGGGGGCGGGGGGCGGGACGGGGTTCCTCTGCTTCGCTCCCAGCTTCGAGGCACGTTGCTTCCTGGGCTGAGACCAAAAGGTCTGTGGAACACGCCTGAGTCCACACGGAGCTGGGCGGCCCACCTGCCGGGTGGGCCTGGGCAATTCTGGACGCACCTGCCCCCCCTACCCGTGACATTAGTTCCCGCAAGAGTGGCATCACCGTGACTGAATGCCTTGACGTGGCCTGTGGCATTTCTGTGCACCTGCTGGGTCCAGACGCTCGTCAGGAATGGACAGGACGTGCTGTGTGTTCCCCACAGACACGCCGCTCCCCGTCCACGGGCCCCCCCGTCTGCTGGGTGACCCGCTCCTGCACGAGGTCCCTTGGTGGCCTCCCCTCGCTATGCTTTCCTGCTCCCACCCCCCCCCCCCCGTCACCCCCAGACTTGGGGGTTCAGGCCTGAGCGGCTACAAGGAACCCAGCGAACATGGAGGCTGTTCACTCAAGGGTGAATTTGCAACACCCCGGCGCGGGATTGCAAGGTGTGCTTTCAGGAATAACAGCCTTGAGGGAAAGGCCCGGGTGGTTCTACGGAAGCGTGTCTACACAGACATTCATACAGGCAAATGCAGGTTAACTGTCATTCGTTTTGCTTTTTGCGAACGATGCTGACTTCTACGCAGGAAACTGTGAGGAAGCAGAGGACGGGAGGCTAGGGGAGTGTTGAGTGCCTGAATACTGCACTCACAGCAGCTCGGGACGGTTTCATCGAGAGGCGCCTGTAATGAGTGATGTGTCTGCACCCTGACCCCACACCTGTGAACTGGAACATATCTGGTACCAGATGGGAGTAAGTGAAGGATCTGGGATGAGCCCATCCTGGATCAGGGGGGCCCTAAGTCCAATGGCAGGTGCCTTAAGAGACAGAAGAGGAGACACAGACAGAGAAGAAGGCACGTGAAGAGGGAGGCAGAGACGGGAGGGACGCGGCCACGAGCCCAGGGACGCCTGGAGCCCCAGGAGAGGGAGAGGCAGGAAGGACCCTTCCCTGGAGCCTCTGGAAGGAGCACAGCCCTGCCTGGATCTCAGTGGTCCTGCCCTGCCTGGATCTCAGCAGACCTGCCCTGCCTGGATCTCAGCAGCCCTGCCCTGCCTGGATCTCAGCGGCCCTTCCCTGCCTGAATCTCAGTGGCCCTGCCCTGCCTGGATCTCAGTGGCCCTGCCCTGCCTGGACCTCAGCGGCCCTGCCCTGCCTGGATCTCAGCGGCCCTGCCCCTCCTGGATCTCAGTGGCCCTGCCCTGCCTGGATCTCAGTGGCCCTGCCCTGCCTGAATCTCAGTGGCCCTGCCCTGCCTGGACCTCAGCGGCCCTGCCCTACCTGGATCTCAGCGGCCCTGCCCTGCCTGGATCTCAGTGGCCCTGCCCTGCCTGAATCTCAGTGGCTCTGCCCTGCCTGGACCTCAGTGGCCCTTCCCTGCCTGAATCTCAGTGGCCCTGCCCTGCCTGGATCTCAGTGGCCCTTCCCTGCCTGGATCTCAGCGGCCCTGCCCTGCCTGAATCTCAGTGGCCCTGCCCTGCCTGGATCTCAGTGGCCCTGCCCCTCATGGATGTCAATGGCCCTGCCCCACCTGGATCTCAGAGGCCTTGCCCTGCCTGGATCTCAGTGGTCCTGCCCTGCCTGGATCTCAGCGGCCCTGCCCTGCCTGGATCTCAGTGGCCCTGCCCTGCCTGAATCTCAGTGGCCCTGCCCTGCCTGGACCTCAGTGGCCCTTCCCTGCCTGAATCTCAGTGGCCCTGCCCTGCCTGGATCTCAGTGGCCCTGCCCTGCCTGGATCTCAGTGGCCCTGCCCTGCCTGGATCTCAGGGGCCCTGCCCTGCCTGGATCTCAGGGGCCCTGCCCTGCCTGGATCTCAGTGGCCCTGCCCTGCCTGGATGTCAGCAGCCCTGCCCTGCCTGGATCTCAGTGGTCCGGCCCTGCCTGGATCTCAGTGGCCCTGCCCTGCCTGGATCTCAGTGGTCCTGCCCCTCCTGGATCTCAGTGGTCCTTCCCTGCCTGGATCTCAGCGGCCCTGCCCTGCCTGGATCTCAGCGGCCCTGCCCTGCCTGGATCTCAGCGGCGTTGCCTGCCTGGATCTCAGCGGCCCTGCCCTGCCTGGATCTCAGGGGCCCTGCCCTGCCTGGATCTCAGCAGCCCTGCCCTGCCTGGATCTCAGCGGCCCTTCCCTGCCTGAATCTCAGTGGCCCTGCCCTGCCTGGATCTCAGTGGCCCTGCCCTGCCTGGACCTCAGCGGCCCTGCCCTGCCTGGATCTCAGCGGCCCTGCCCCTCCTGGATCTCAGTGGCCCTTCCCTGCCTGGATCTCAGTGGCCCTGCCCTGCCTGAATCTCAGTGGCCCTGCCCTGCCTGGACCTCAGCGGCCCTGCCCTACCTGGATCTCAGCGGCCCTGCCCTGCCTGGATCTCAGTGGCCCTGCCCTGCCTGAATCTCAGTGGCTCTGCCCTGCCTGGACCTCAGTGGCCCTTCCCTGCCTGGATCTCAGCGGCCCTGCCCTGCCTGAATCTCAGTGGCTCTGCCCTGCCTGGACCTCAGTGGCCCTTCCCTGCCTGAATCTCAGTGGCCCTGCCCTGCCTGGATCTCAGTGGCCCTGCCCTGCCTGGATCTCAGTGGCCCTGCCCCTCATGGATGTCAATGGCCCTGCCCCACCTGGATCTCAGAGGCCTTGCCCTGCCTGGATCTCAGTGGTCCTGCCCTGCCTGGATCTCAGCGGCCCTGCCCTGCCTGGATCTCAGTGGCCCTGCCCTGCCTGAATCTCAGTGGCTCTGCCCTGCCTGGACCTCAGTGGCCCTTCCCTGCCTGAATCTCAGTGGCCCTGCCCTGCCTGGATCTCAGTGGCCCTGCCCTGCCTGGATCTCAGTGGCCCTGCCCTGCCTGGATCTCAGCGGCCCTGCCCTGCCTGGATCTCAGGGGCCCTGCCCTGCCTGGATCTCAGTGGCCCTGCCCTGCCTGGATGTCAGCAGCCCTGCCCTGCCTGGATCTCAGTGGTCCTGCCCTGCCTGGATCTCAGTGGCCCTGCCCTGCCTGGATCTCAGTGGCCCTGCCCTGCCTGGATCTCAGCGGCCCTGCCCTGCCTTGATCTCAGTGGCCCTGCCCTGCCTGGATCTCAGTGGTCCTGCCCCACCTGGATCTCAGTGGTCCTGCCCCTCAGTGGCCCTTCCCTGCCTGAATCTCAGTGGCTCTGCCCTGCCTGGATCTCAGTGGCCCTTCCCTGCCTGAATCTCAGTGGCCCTGCCCTGCCTGGATCTCAGCAGTCCTGCCCTTCCTGGATCGCAGCGGCCCTGCCCTGCCTGGATCTGAGTGGTCCTGCCCTGCCTGGATCTCAGAGGCCCTGCCTGGATCTGAGCAGCCCTGCCTGGATCTCAGTGGTCCTGCCTAGACTTCAGCGGTCCTGTCCTGCCTCGATCTTGGACTTCTAATCTCCAGAGCCGGGAAAGAATTTCCCTCTGTGGTTTAAAGCCACCTACTATGAAGTTGGCTGTGGTAGCTTCTGGGGAATGTATATTTACTATGGTGAGTCAGCTCATGCAATTTCGGAAGCTGAGAAGTTCCCCAATCTGCTATCTGATACCTGAGTCCCAGGGAATCTGCTGGCATCACTGTGGTTCAAGTATGAGGGCCTGAGAACCAGAAGTCAACAGTCTAAATCCCAGTCTGGGGCCAGGAGAAGGTGGGGCGAGGTTTCCCAGCTCCAGCAGGCAGGCAGGAAAAAAAGCCGAGTGGATTGCACCTTCCTCTGCCTGTTGGTTCCAGGCAGACCTTCAACTGATTCGACATGGCCCACCCACACCGAAGAAAGGCCACTTGCTTTACAGAGTCCGTTTATTCAAATGCCAATCTATCTGGAATCACCCTCAGGCTCGCCCAGAAGTCATGGTTCGCCTGGGCAGCCTGTGACTCGTAAAAGTAAGCATCACAGCGTTCAGCCGACCAGAAAGGTGGGTTTCCTTCTGTCTCTTTCTGGGACTGTATTCAGTGTTTTCTTTTCCTTAATTAGATAAGCGTAGGATACAGTTCCGTCCTCGACAGCATCTTGTGCCTGCAAAGGACTTGAGAATTTTGTCTCCGTGAACATAAAACCTTGGTCTGAACTGACAAAGTTCTGCCACAAAAGGAGAGGTGAACGTCCAGCTGTCCCATAAATACATCCGGATCACATCTGCCTTTTCTTTCTGGCACCTTTTTATGCCCTGAAGTCTGGGGGGTGGGGCGGGGAATGTGTGGGTCTGTCCACGGCTTTGAATGTGTGCCAGAAAAGGGCATGAGCCGGGCCGGGGCGTGCGTGGTCCCACAGTGTCCCGGACAACCTGCCATGGGGACTGTTCCCGAGTCCGCTCACACCACGGCCGAGGTGACCTCGTGTCATGGCTCACAGGGTGCCTCCTGCAGAAGATGTTTGGGGCTTCGAGGGACCATCTGGGACAACCCGCTGGCCTGGGCCTGGTCTGAAGCAGTGTGGAACTCTGTCTCCCTGACAGTGCACTTGAACCCTGCGCGGGGAACCACGGGGCCCGGCCCTCCTGCTAACCCCAGCACCCAGTGGGGTCATCAGACCCCCCGATGGAAGATGTGGGCTGTCGCACCCTCTGAGCCCAGCCCTCCATCCAGAGACGGACAGGAATCTCCAAAAAGCGAGAAAAAGTGTGTATGTGGGAGGGGGGGTGGGGAGCAGGCAGGAGAAGACCGAGGACAATGGACAGAGACAGGGAGAGACACCCACGGGGAGGGAGAGAGACAGAGAGATACGTAAAGAGAGACAGACGGGGGATGCAGACAGACAGGGAGGGAACAACGTGTCCGTTTGGAGTTCGTGCGGGAAAGGAAACAGCTTCTTTCTGGCAATTTTCTGGTGATAGAAACCAAGAGGTACCATCTCCTGAAGGAAGGGGCTGTGGCTTTAAGGACACAGCTCTGCATCTCTGGGAGGGGCCCCGGGGACACCCTGGGACCCGGAGGCCGTGCTGTGGGTCTCCCGGCCCCTCTACCCTGGGCCCCGCTCACCCACAGCCCCCTGCTCTGGGCACAGGGTCCCAGGACCCCGTCCGGCTGCCCACGGGGGTGGGTGCTGGGCCACAGGCTTCAGGCGAAGCCGGAGTCGGGATCCCTCCCCGCAGCCCCCGCTGGGTCTGGAGGAATCCTTAGGATGCTGTTTCTCAGAGGACCATGGCCTGTAGGTTGTTCCTGCCAAGGTGTTCCCACCCTCGTGCCCGGAAGGTTCATGACCTGGGAAAGGGGGTTCGGATCCGAAATGGAAATCGCTGACTGTTTGTCTCGGAAAATACGTGATCTGTACAGCCCTGGAGCCGGGAGAATGGGACTTGAATTGTTTGTTCAGTGTGCAACCATGTGGCTCTGTCCATGGGTGCATTGGGCCGTCCTTGGTGGGGGTGTAGTGGGCTTAATGGTGTCCCCGAAAACATAATGTCACCTGGAACTCATAAGGGATCTGAGATGAGCTCATCCTGGATGACAGGTGTCCTTGTAAGAGACAAGAGGAGACACAGACACAGAGCAGAAGCCACGTGAAGCCGGAGGCAGAGGCAGGAGGGACGCAGCCACAAGCCCAGGGGCGCCTGCAGCCCCAGAAGCTGCAAGAGGCAGGAAGGACCCTCCCCTGGAGCCTCAGCAGGGACTGCGGTCCTGCCCAACCTGGATCTCGGCAGCCTTGTCCTGCCTGGGTCTCAGCGGCCCTGCCCCTCCTGGGTCTCAGTGGTCCTGCCCCTCGTGGATCTCAGTGGCCCTGCCCCCCCTGGATCTCAGCAACCCTGCCCTGCCTGCATCTCAATGGCCCTGCCCTGCCTGGATCTCAGCGGCCCTGCCCCTCCTGGGTCTCAGTGGCCCTGCCCTGCCTGGATCTCAGTGGCCCTGCCCCCCCTGGATCTCAGCAACCCTGCCCTGCCTGCATCTCAATGGCCCTGCCCTGCCTGGATCTCAGCAACCCTGTCCCTCCTGGATCTCAGTGGTCCTTCCCTGCCTGGATCTCAGTGGCCTGGCCTGCCTGGATCTCAGGGGCCCTTTCCTGCCTGGATCTCAGCGGCCCTGCCCCTCCTGGGTCTCAGTGGTCCTGCCCCTCGTGGATCTCAGTGGCCCTGCCCTGCCTGGATCTCAGGGGCCCTGCCCCACCCCTGGATCTCAGCAACCCTGCCCTGCCTGCATCTCAATGGCCCTGCCCTGCCTGGATCTCAGCAACCCTGTCCCTCCTGGATCTCAGTGGCCCTGCCCTACCTGGATCTCAGGGGTCTTGCCATGCCTGGGTCGCAGTGGTCCTGCCCCTCCTGGATCTCAGCAGCCCTGCCCTGCCTGGATCTCAGACTTCTGGTCTCCAGAGCTGGGGAAGGATGAGTTCCTGTGGTGCTAAGCCTCCAGTTGATGGGAATTCCGACAGCTACCCCAGGACTGTCCTACAGAGGTGCCCAAACCAGTCACACACACCCTTTTAACACTGAAATTGCCTTCTCGTAAAATTAGCAAGTCACGCCCGGAGGGCAGTGCAACCCGACCACTGCCTGTTGCTGACGAAGTGATTTCTCTGGGCTGGGCCGTGGTTTCGGCCGAATCTTTCCTCATCGCTGATTTCGGACAGCACGGTCCCCCGTCCCTGAGCTGCGTGTGCACGGGACTCCGTTCCCGCAAACACACAGGTGAGCGATGCCTTCAGCTCAGCGGAATCTCAGGCCTGCAGGGGGGAGCCTCACGTCCCACAGGACGAGCTCCGAGTGATGGTTCGCATCCAAAGAGCGGCACGAGGGGGCGAGACAAGAGGGAATCCGACAAGATCAGTCCAGGCCGTGTGGCCACGGAACTTCTGTCCCTGCCCGGACATCTTTCTGTCCCGTCCCCCCACTGCCCAGGTCATCGGACAACCTTGTTCCTGTTGACGGCTTCATAGTATTCCAGGCCACACACAAACCACAAAACGTGGCCCCGCTCCCTGTGGACGGACGGGAAACTGCTCCCGATTTTCCAGCATTGCCTCCCCGGGGCCGTCCCCACCCCTGTGCACGGAGTGAGTGGACATGTGTCCTCGTAGCTGTGCACCTGCCCACGGGACACCACGTGTGGATCGCGTGGCACAAACGTGTTCCGTCCCGACCGATGTGCCCTCCGGGGAGGCTGTGCCAACGACGGTCTTTCCAACGACGTGCTGGACGTCGGGGCCCCACGTCAACCACGCCGTGACTGCCCCCGTGCCCGGAGAAACGTGGCCTTTCTTCTGTGGGCTTATTTTCGAAATTGCACGGAACCCGCCTAGCCGGCGATCGGACGTCCTTTCTGTGGTTTTCACAGACGTGTGTGTTTCTTTTTACTGAAGCTGCTGGTTCCCATCTTATGACACTTTCTGTGGCCTCATTTTTTTTTTTCTGTATTAAAACGTAGGGACTGTTTGCACATTAACAAAATTAACGCTTCCCTCGCATGGCTTCTGTGTAGCTTTCCCACATTCCTGGTTCCGCTCTCATTTCATTACGGACGTGTTTTATACGCAAGTATTAAATTTTCACGTCGTGCCGCGTGCTAGCAAATCCCCAAGTGGCTCTGACGTCTTTAGAAAGACTTTCCCTGCTGAAGATTGTTTGACGTTCCTTTGCTTTTGCTGTTTCTTCCGTGATGTCACGCTGTGTGTTTAATTCTTTCTTCTTTTTGTAATATTTATGTATTTCTGAGACAGAGAGAGAGCGTGCGTAGGGGAGGGGCACAGAGAGAGGGAGACACGGAATCCGGAGCAGGCTCCAGGCTCTGAGCTGTCAGCACAGAGCCTGATGTAGGGGTTGAACTCATGAACCGCGAAATCATGACGTGAGCCGAAGTTGGATGCTGAAATGACGGAGCCCCCCAGACGCCCCCCAAAAAATTTCTTTTTTTTTTTTGCCCCTAAAATTTTTTTTAATGTTTATTTTTGAGAGAGAGAGAGAGAGAGAATGAGCAGGCGACAGGCAGACAGAGGGAGACACAATCCGAAGCAGGCTCCAGGTTCCGAGCCGTCAGCACAGAGCCCAACACGGGGCTTGAACCCATGAACCGTGAGATCAGGACCTGAGCCGAAGTCGGATGCTGGACCGACTGAGCCCCCCGCCCTCTACGCCCCTTTAATTCTTTCTTCATCTGGAATTATTTTGGGGGCGAGGACTGAGACAGGCGCCCGTCGTCTCCCCCTGTAAATTTCTAGTCCCGTCATTTGGCGAGGAGGCCGTCCTCTGATGGGGTTTTGAGATCCCCATTTCATTACTTAGGATTATGGGTTCTGAGACCGACTGGGGGCATCTTCTCTGATTCCGCACCCACAGTACAGTGCTTTGGTCAGCAGGACGCTGTGTGCCTTCAAATTATTCTATTTTGCGAGCAGACAGGCTCGTCGTTTTCTGGCTTGGGTTTGCCCACGGCGCCCTGGCTATCCTCCCGTGCCTGATTTTTCCGATGACCTTTACAACCATTTTTTTTCCACCTCCAGAAACATTAATTTTGCCGCAGGTGTTGTGGAGTTTTTATAAATTATCTCAGGGCAGGCAGACAGGAGAGAAGCCTGTGCATGCATTTCCTTGCCTCTTGCTTTACGGGGGAGCCTTGTGTGCACGCTGAGAAAGCCGGGGCCGGTGGGGAACCTATAGAGGGAGTCGCTTCTGCTGGGCATCCGTGTGTGTGTGTGTGTGTGTGTGTGTGTGTGCTTGCTCGAGCCCCCGGGAACTGGGCGGGGGGGGGGCGGGCGGTACACTCCCTTCCTCGCCTCCCCAGGCTCAGAACCCCAGATTCCCACCATGCAAAGTTTTGTTCCCAGTCACAAAACTTGGGAGGCTCCGCTTTGCGCGTTTGGTCTGGAGCAGGGCGTAAATGTAGCCGCGAAAAGGTCGGTCCTTAAAGGCTGAATCCAAATACAACGTATCCTTAAAGGCTGAATCCAAATACAACGTATCCTTAAAGGCTGAATCCGAATACAACGTATCCTTAAAGGCTGAATCCGAATACAACGTATCCTTAAAGGCTGAATCCAAATACAACGTATGTGCGAACGGATCGGCGTGGCTGGAAAAGTCAGCCTGCATTTCTTTGCAGAGCTCGCTGAAATAAAAACTGTAAGGTCCCCCCAAAAGACCCAGGGTGTTGAAGTCTCACACTCGCGTCCGCGTGTTTCAAGTTTGTGGGAATTAGGGGGGAAATGAGCCCAGGGGGACAGCCTCCCCGAGAACCTGAACAGCCACACTTACTGTGCCCGCGACGTAATCCCATCGTTTCTACGGGCGGAGATCATTTTTAAAAGACATTCTGTTTGTTTTTTTTTGTTTTGTTTCTTTTCCTCCTACGTGTCTTGCCAGAATGTTTGATGAAATCACGCATCATGTTGTGCGGACGGGAAATACTAATTTCGTCAGAGAAGCCGCCCTGAATGCGTGTATATCCTGGGTCACCTGCTCCGCATGAGAGATTGAAACAAACACAGGAGGGGAAGGGGTGCAATACGTTCACTCCCTGTAACAGAACGTGCGTGTATGCAGCCGATACAAGGTAATCAATTTGGAAGCAAAAGGATGGGGGGGGGGGCTGCGATTACACTCCGATGGGGTGTAAACGGGTCAGAGCAAAGGAGCTGAGACAGCGCGCCCGGCCCGGGATGGTTAGCGCTCTCCTCTCCCCGGTGTGGGTCGCTGACCCCTCATCACGGCGGCTCTGACCGTCCCACCCTTTGGCAGCCGCTAAGGACCTGATTATCTATAAATTTATGGGGATTCGCAACCACCGGCCTTCCCCTTCTGATAATGTTTTCTGACACATTTCAGGAGTCGCGGCTGATGTGCGAGGCATTATGTACGCGGGGCTGGCCGTATACAGGCTCTCGAGCAGGCAGACGGTGCATTGGAGACCTCTGGCTACAGACGAGCCAGCCAGGAAAGCAGTTTCCATGGCAACGTGCCCCACAGCTGTAGTTAGACTAGGAAAAATAGTTTTGTGATTATTTCAATCAAGTTTTTTTGTTTTTTTTTTTTTTTCTCCTGTTTGTTTTCGAACTCTATCGTATGGGTTTTTCGTAGACTTGTCTGTAAATGGAGTCAACACGTTTATGGGGGTTGTGTGTGTGTCCACACCGAACCCTGAAGCCAGGGGTTGGGGAGATCTATGCATTTAAGTGTGTAAGAGAGGGGTCCACACAAGCCAGTAGGGAAAATGGGAATGAAGAAAGGCTTCACCGCCTACACGCGCACGGCCTGGGCCACCCCTCTCCCTCCCACCCCCCTGCTGCATTTAGGGACCGGGTGCCCTGCGTGCAAAGGCCCCGAGCCCTCGGCCCCCGCCCTGCCTTTCCGCACGGTGCTGCAGACAGAGGAGAAAGTCACGTCTGCTTGTGTGTCGGGGAATCAGGGATGGCCCCCTGCGATCATTCACTGCCTCTCTCTTTCCTGAACACTTTGCTCGCTGGAGGAAAAACAAAAACAAAAACAAAAACAAAAAAAAACAAAAAAAACCCTGCCTGACATGAGTGTGGGATTCGTCAGTGATACTGTTCACCTGTGAGTGTAACAGCCATGACAGGTAATTGTGAGCCTTGATTTTCATTATTTTTTTCTCTCCCAACCTGTCCGACGAGGGTCCTGGCTGTGCCTCAATGTTTGTAGCAGACATTTCGAAAACGATCAGCCTTCTGCCAGCTTCTGGAGGCAGCACCCGAGGCTCCTTGGAGATGCCTAGATTTGAGGGGCGCCTGGGGGGCTCAGTCATTTCGGCGCCTGACTTCAGCTCAGGTCACCATCTCACGGTTCGTGGGTTCGAGCCCCGCGTCGGGCTCTGTGCTGACTTCTCGGAGCCTGGAATTTGCTTCCGAGTCTGTGTCTCCCTCGCTCTCTGCCCCTCCCCCTCCCCTGCTGTCTCAAAAATAAATAAGCATAAAAAAGAAGAAAGTCCTAGATGTGAGGGGTGCCTGAGCAGCTCAGGGAGGAGGCCACGCAGCTCTTGACCTCAGGGTTGTGAGTTCAAGCCTCCTGCTGGGTGTACAGATCACTCAAAACATTAAATGAAAAACACAAAAGTTCTAGACGGGATGCAGTCATTGCGTATCTATGATTGTGCCGTCCACAAAAAGTCTCCAGCACAGAACAAAGGATCCGGGAAAAGACCCATTAGGAGATTGCATCTCTGTTGAGCAAGTGTGGGGTCGCGGCTCTAAGATTAGTCCATCGGTCGTGCGGGCCTGATTGTCTGATTCTTTTCTCTTTTTTTTAACATTTATTTTCGAGACACAGAGAGTCAGAGCACGAGCAGGGTAGGGGCAGAGAGAGGGAGACACAGAATCTGAATCAGGCTCCAGACTCCGAGCTGTCAACACAGAGCCCGACGTGGGGGCTCAAACCCCCAAACTGCGAGATCGTGACCTGAGCAGAAGTCACACGTGTAAACTACAGAGCCACCCAGGCGCCCCTGGATAATGAGTTTTTAATTTTAACGCAGCAAAAGTCTTTCTTAGCCACCAGGAAGAGTAACACATCTGAGGACACAAAGTGGTTAGCGGGATCCCAACAGACCATAGAAGATCATGGGTTCACAGCCGTAATATATAAAGAGCTTTCACAAAGCAATAGCAACAAGCCAAACAAGTCCATGGAAAAGGGAGCAGTCTGGACTGACCTTCTATGCACTTTATTTATCTCACAAATATTTTCAGAGCATTTTTGTGCTAAGCATCCCAGTTGGGAAAGCCCAGAACTTGATGGTGTAAGAGATTGTATAGCGTCCCCAACGCTGCCCTGAGTCTTGGGAGAGCGTTACACGGATAGACCCAACAGCTCATCCATTAACCCCCTCTGATTGTGCTTTTCTTTTTTTTTTTAATTTTTTTTTAATGTTTATTTAGTTTTGACGGAGAGAGAGACAGAGCATGAGCGGGGGAGAAGGAGACACAGAATCTGAAACAGGCTCCAGGCTCCGAGCCATCAGCACAGAGCCTGACACGGGGCTCGAACTCACAAACCGTGAGATCATGACCTGAGCTGAAGTCGGACCCTCAACCGACTGAGCCACCCAGGCGCCTCTGATTGTGTTTTTCAAGGAGGCTCAGGACCTCGGAAAAATCGGGGACTCAGTTTCCTCGGCAAAGAGCAAAGGGTACGTGTCTCTGATTCCCCAGCCAGCTCTCCCATCGCTCCTACGGATCACAGTTGAGAGATGCCTTTTGTGAAAACCAAGTCAGGGACCTCAGAAGACAGTGGGGGGAAGGAACAAAACACAACACTGAGGACTGGAACCCCCCGTGTTTCGCCAGTTCAGGCAGGACTCACGCACGCATCCCGAGGACGGACCCTTGAGGTGGAAATGCGATAGAAGCTAGACCTCAACAACTCAACACAGAGCCATGTTGTTTGGCAACAAGAAAACAAATTTAAAAATGGAAAACGATGCTGGAGTTTCACAGAAAGGTCAGAGTTCTTGGAACGGAAACTCATTCACCTGCAGGTGAATTTCAGAACTGGCTGTGTGCGTCCCCCCTCAGACGTGTGGTTGAAGAAGGCTGCCTTTTGTTGTAAGATTTTACTGTTTTTGTGTCTGCTGTGGGTGCCTTTTTCCTCTGCCTTTGACCTGTATTCTGGATCTCCCCGGGTCCAGTTTGTCTTCAGGGATGACAGCCTACGAAATCGGGAGAATTTCTGTCCTGTTTTGCTCGGAAAAGTTGCCCCATAATGGCCTGCCTCCCCTCACAATCCTGAGCTCCCAAATGACATGGTGGGTCGCAAAGCTAGAACGTCACAAACTTTTTTTTTTGGGGGGGGCATCTGCTCCCACTTGGACGTCTGTCTTTCCCTCACGCCGCCCCCCCAGCCTCGAAGCTCATTTTCTTAAGCCTCCCCGGTGACCCCCATGCCTCAGCGCAATCCGGTGAATAGCCCTCCGTAGTCTGGACGTTCCCTGGGAATCACGGCTCATTCAGATCTCATCGGAAGTGTAAACTCATCTAGCCAGCCGCATCTGTAACTCCCGAGAGGATGCGGGTCAAGAAAGACGTGCGAATCACAGAGAAACTCTGTTGCGGTCTCCCCATCGTCCAAGCCGAGCGCGGCCCTGTTTGCAAGGATTCCCTGACGCTGGGCAGCCCTTCTGACGGTGGAGGCTGTGTTCTTCTGCAACGTGTGCCATGGAAAATATTCAGAAAGAGTTAAATCACGAAATAAAGCGGAGACAAGGCGTACAGAACGGGGCCATTAAATATCGAAATGCTGGAGGCACTGGGTGCCCTGTTCCTGGACTTTGGATATATTCTCGGGATCTGACAGAGTCCCGGTTGAGTTTCCTCCAGGGCAGAAGGTAAGCCCTATTTCTGCAATTCGGCTTGTTTAATTGATAGGCAGAGCTTTGTTGGATGTGATAGAATAGGGCCAGGTATGATTCAGTGTCATGCTTCGGTTAATGCCCGGGATTTCTCTGTGTTCTCGCAAATTACAGGGGGAAAGGGAGACCGCGTATCTTATGGTTTCGCTTGGACGCAATGTCCACAATAGGCGAATGTGGTCAGACAGAAAGGGGGTCCGTGCATGAACGCAGGGTGCCGGGGGGGTGGGGGTGGGGGTGAGCGGTCAGGACGTGGGGTGTCTTTTCGGGGGGGCCGTGCAATGTTCCCAAATCAGCGGTCGTTCGGAGGACAGACTGACATCCACAGAATCGCATGGATGGGATGGGAAAGCCGCCTGGTGTGGGAAGGATACCCCGTCGAGCCTGCTGGTTTTAAATTTTTAAATATTCACTTTTGAGACAGAGACAGGGAGACCGGATCCACAGTGGGCACATCAGACACATGGGCTCGAACCCATGGAAACATTTCTAAAGGATGAAGTTAAAACAGCAAAGAGAAAGAACTCACTGAATAACTAGGGCATTTGAATCTGTTACCATTTGTAACTTTTTCTCGAATGTTTTTTTTTTTTTTTTTTTTCTGAGAGAGAGATAGAGAGACACAGACAGCAGGAGCAGGGGAGGGGCAGAGAGACAGAGGGAGACACAGAATGGGAAGCAGCTCCAGGCTCCGAGCTGTCAGCACAGAGCCCGACGCGGGGCTCAAACCCACGACCTGGAGATCAGGACCTGAGCCGAAGTCGGACGCTCGACCGACTGAGCCCCCCAGGCGCCCCCCGCTGCCATTTTTAAAGCATTTCAATCAACACACCGCGTCTTGCGTGGGGCACACTGGGCAACAGGGTGGTTTCCAGGGGCCCCCAGTGGTTTTTGGTTCTCAACACGCTTTGGCTATTTGGCTGTGCGCATGCGGCTGAGGACAAGGGGGTTCCCTCAAATGTCCCCTTCCTACACGGTGGCCCCACCTCGTTTGCTTCTGAACCGGGTACGGAATTTCAACTGCTGTCCGAGTAACTCATGGCTGGAGACCCTATTTACGTTTTGTTGTGGCTGCTGCTTTTAAATCCTAATTGCAAGTGTTACCCCTGCCCCCGCCCCCCCCCCCTCCCCACCGCCTACGGACTGAAAAAAGCCAGGCCCTAACCAGAAATTCCCATGCACCTGGGTCCCTGCTGCTGAGACCCAGGGGAGGTACCGTTTGCCCTTGAGAGAGACAAACGCAGAACGGACAACACAGAGTTGCTGTTGGGTTTCTGGACAAAGTCCCGGAGGTTTCCCAGAAGCAAGTCCTACAAATCTCGGGTGAAGGGAACGATCACGCCCCTCTCGCCCGCAAAGACACGCGCCCAAGGGTCAAGCGGAGAGACTGACGGGCATGTACCTGCTGGGAGACCCCCGAAGGACGATTTCGAGTGACTGGTTAAATGACAGCGAATGCCTCAGTCCCAGTGGCCTAGTCCGTCTTCATAACCCCCCTAAAAGCAGAGTAGTATTATCCTATTTTGAGTTAGGCGTACTCAACCATTCCTAATGGGCTGCATGACCCAAGTCCTTTTCAGGTTCCTCATGATCTTAGCTTCTTGTTGGCAGAAACGTAAGTCTAAGTGGGTAAAAACAGAACGAGGACAGGGGGTTCCTGGGGGGGGGGCTCGGTCGGGTAACCGTCCAACTTCCGCTCAGCTCAGGATCTCACGGTTCGTGACTTCAACCCCTGCATCAGGCTCTGCGCTGACAGCTCGGAGCCCGGAGCCCGCTTCCGATTCCATGTCTCCCTCTCTCTCTGCCTCTTCCCTGCTCACCCTGTGTCTCAAAAATAAATAAACATTAAAAAAAAAAGTAATCTGACGCTGGATGTGAGTGTTACCACCTCAGTATGCATCAGTCCTGTATGTTTCAAGCCTGCTGATTGTCATTCCGGATTTTTCCTTCAATAACCATGTCTTTATACTCCTGTGTCATATCTATCCAGGTTGTAAGACTAGACAGAGATAGGGTGTGTAGGAGCACGGGGTCCTTAGGATGGAAAGCCCCTAACCCTCTTAGAAGGGCCCCCTAATGATGAACAGCACAACTAATGTGGGACTCGGGTCTAGTGGCCACAGACATGGGGCAGATCTCATCACGGAGAGAAGTCGTTCTCAGCCTCATCATCAGGCTTTCGGGACGACTGTGGCCAGTGACCGCATCCTGGGGTGGACGCTGTTGGAACCATAGGAATCCACCTTCTCCCAAGAATCTATCACCCCTCATCCTTCCCCAGCTTGCACCAGCAGTCTGAGATCCAGGCAGGGCAGGATCCCTGACATCCAGGCAGGGAAGGGCTGCTGAGATCCAGGCGGGACAGGACCCCTGAGATCCAGGAGGGGCAGGGCCGCTGAGATCCAGGAGAGGCAGGACCCCTGAGATTCAGGCAGGGCAGGGCCGCTGAGATCCAGGCAGGGCAGGGGTGCTGAGATCCAGGCAGGGCAGGACCACTGAGATCCAGGCAGGGCAGGACCACTGAGATCCAGGTGGGAAAGGACCACTGATATTCAGGTAGGGCAGGGCCGCTGAGATCCAGGCAGGGCAGGGCCGCTGAGATCCAGGCAGGGCAGGACCATTGAGATCCAGGCAGGGCAGGACCCCTGAGATCCAGGCGGAAAGGACCACTGATATTCAGGTAGGGCAGGGCTGCTGAGATCCAGGTAGGGCAGGGCTGCTGAGATCCAGGCAGGGCAGGACCTGAGATCCAGGAGGGGCAGGACCCCTGAGATCCAGGCAGGGCAGGACCACCGAGATCCAGGAGGGGCAGGGCCACTGAGATCCAGGCAGGGAAGGGCCACTGAGATCCAGGAGGGGCAGGGCCACTGAGATCCAGGCAGGGCAGGGGTGCTGAGATCCAGGCAGGGCTGTGCTCCCTCCAGAGGCTCCAGGGGAGGCTCCTTCCTGCCTTTTCCAGTTTCTGGGGCTCCAGGCACACCTGGGCTTGTGGCCTCATCCGTCCCGTCTCTGCCTCCCTCTTCACGTGGCTTCTCCTCTGTGTCTGTGTCTCCTGTCTGCCTCTTCTAAGGACACATGCCATTGGGTTTAGGGCCCCCCTGATCCAAGATGGGGTCATCTCACATCCCTCGCTTAATTACAACCTCAAAACGCCTTTCCCGCCACCACACGAGGTCACATCTGGAGGCTCCAGGTGGACGTATATGTTGGGGAGCCACCATTGAACCTCCGGCTGGTCCCAGCTCTCGTCCCTGCTGATCCACAAGCGAATTCTGTTCAGGATCCTCGAATCAGTCCTTGCCGGGAGGTCGCACTGGACCCGGCGAGTCGCTTCTTACCCACAGCTTAGGGCAAAAGCAGTGAGTTGTTCCTTGTCACAGCAGGCGAAAAGGGCCCCTCTCACATGCCTTCCTGCTCGGACCCTCTCTCTCTGCGACTTCGAAGTGCACCGTGACCTGTGGCCCCTGCTGAAACCATGGCGGGGCCCAGACACCCCGCCGGGCCGTGCCCAGAATCCTGACTCACAGGCACAGTTGCGCAATAAAAGCACGCTGTTCTCAGCTGCTAAATTGTGGGATCGCTTGTTACGCAGCAATAGCTCACCAGTACATTTCTTTTGGAATCTGGTTTTGACTTCTATCAGCCCAGAATTTCACAAAGGGCCCTCAGGCACTGCTTACACGTGGCACAGACCTGAGCCTTGTGTCCTCTCTGAGCAGCCTGCAGCCCTGACCGTCCAGACGTCTCCCTGCCTCCCCGAGCCACACTTCTGGTCGCCTTCTGGGGCCACACGTTTGTATCTGGGCTGTAAACCCTGAAATACCTCACATTGCTGGCCCAGCAGCCCTGGGCACCACCAGGGTGTCCATGGCTCTCCACTGGGGCTCATTTCCAGAACCTCTCTCGTGTGGCTGTTGGTGCCTCCAGGGCTGTTACGGACAGAACGCGTGCCCCCCAAAATCCATAAGTAGAAGCCCTCTCTACGTGCAACTGGGTGGTGCTTGGAGATGGGACTTTGGGGGGACATCAGTTTGAGAAGAGGTCATGAGGCCGGGTCCCCATGAGGGGATTTAGACCCTGTAAAACAGGGAGAGACACCACAGGTCTCTATTGATCCAGCACATGAAGCACAGGGAGAACACGGTGACCTCATGCCCAGGAGAGAGGCCGTAGGAGAAACCAGCCTCGGCCCTGCCTGGACCTCAGACCCCCAGCCTCACTCCTGCCTGGATCTCAGCCTCCCAGCCTCGGCCCTGCCTGGACCTCAGACCCCCAGTCTCGGCCTCCCCTAGGTCTCAGACCCCCAGCCTTGGCCCCGCCTGGATCTCAGCCTCCCAGCCTCAGCCCTGCCTGGATCTCAGACCCCCAGCCTTGGCCCCGCCTGGATCTCAGACTCCCAGCCTCAGCCCCGCCTGGGTCTCAGACTCCTAAACTCAAGCCCTGCCTGGATCTCAGACCCCCAGCCTCAGCTCTGCCTGGATCTCAGCCTCCCAGCCTCAGCCCTGCCTGGATCTCAGCCTCCCAGCCTCAGCCCTGCCTGGATCTCAGACCCCCAGCCTCACCCCTGCCTGGATCTCAGGCCCCCAGCCTCCAGTCCGTCCTGGATCTCAGATCCCCAGCCTCAGCCCTGCCTGGATCTCAGACCCCCAGCCTCAGCCCTACCTGGATCTCAGACTCCCAGTCGAGGCCCTGCCTGGATCTCAGACCCCCAGCCTCACCCCTGCCTGGATCTCAGGCCCCCAGCCTCCAGTCCGTCCTGGATCTCAGATCCCCAGCCTCAGCCCTGCCTGGATCTCAGACCCCCAGCCTCACCCCTGCCTGGATCTCAGGCCCCCAGCCTCCAGTCCGTCCTGGATCTCAGATCCCCAGCCTCAGCCCTGCCTGGATCTCAGATCCCCAGCCTCAGCCCTGCCTGGATCTCAGACCCCCAGCCTCAGCCCTGCCTGGATCTCAGCCTCCCAGCCTCAGCCCTGCCTGGATCTCAGACCCCCAGCCTCAGCCCTGCCTGGATCTCAGACTCGCAACCTCGGTCCTGCCTGGAGCTGAGACTCCCAGGTCCCAGAATCAAGGGGAATACGTATCTGTTGTTTCAGGCGCCGTGGTCTACAATAGCTTGTTTAGGGCGGCCCAAGCTGAGTGCGACAAGGACTCAGGCTCAGTCAACTCCCACACGTGCATGAGTTTGTTAGAGGTGCTGTAGCAAATGGCCCCTAGAAACACACTGTTTCAGCTCCAGAGACCAGAACTCCAAGATCAAGATGTCCTCAGGGTTGGTTCCTTCTGGAGTTTCCAGGCAAGTGTCTGTCCGAGCCTCCCCGTTCACGTGTGGTGCCCTCCCGCCTTGCAGCTAGAGCGTCCTGACCTCCACCTGCCCGTTCACACGGCCTTGACCCTGTGTCCCGCTTCCCGTAAGAGGAGAGATACCCTTTTTGCACACCGTCTTGTATTCCCACCCAGAAGTTGTCCTGTTGAGCCCAACCCTGTGCTCTGTGGGGCCGTGAGTAACCCTCCACACTGGGAAGGACCCCGCCTCCTCGTGTTCCAATGCCTTGCTCACCTCTCCAGTCCCTGCCGGGTGGTATCTCACTTCCTACAACAAAGCAACGGAGAACGGCATGAACACATGACTTAGCTCGTTTGCAGCAGAAGCCCACCCTTCAGCCTGGCCCTGATGAGACCCTCAAGGAGGAGAGGAGAAGAGGGGGGCGTCCGCCTCACAGCTCACACCACGGAGCCCACCTGCCCGTGGCCGCGCTCCCCTGCGTCTCCAAAAGGCGTCCGGTGAGTTTCCAGACCCCCCGCCATTTCTGTCACCTACAGCCTCTGATTTCTCATTGCCTTTAATTTGGGCAAATGGGTATTGGCTGTGGGTCAGCATAGATTTTCCGCTTATTTAAATAACGTTTCACATCATTTCCCTGGGATCATTAGTCACATGCTTCAACTGTCAGGACACACGGTTCAAAAACCCGAGTCAACGGCCCCCGAGGAGCCCGGCTGGACTTGGGCCCCTTCCCTCCCCGTCCGTCACCCCTGAAGTGTTTGGGGGTGTCACTCGGGGGCACCCATGACCTCCGCGTCGTGAAAAACGGATTTTGAATTGTACAGATGTTTCCAGCGCTGAAAGGAATCAGGACATGTAACCGAGGGGGGAAGAAAATGACAAATTAGAGATCTACGCTATTTTTGTCTCATTTAGAACATTCTCCCCGCGAGGCTGGAGGCTGCTCGCATGGAACTCACTGAAGACAGAGCTGTGTGGGGAGGGGCTGAGGGTTGCAGGCTGGTTTCGCCTCGCACGGCAAGCACCCGGTTCTGGGTCTTTCCAGAACTGATGACACGGGGGGTACGGCTTCCCGTGCTGGACCCTGACAGCTCTCTCTCTCCCCGCCACGTGAAGACAGAGGCAGGACATGGGGTCTCCGCCCCACGCAGAGAGGCCCCAGGCGGACGCATCCTTGGCCCCACCTGGCCCCACTCTTTGCACGTTTTGGGCGGACCTCTGTCCTCCGCGCTGGGGTATTCTGAACTCTGCCGGAGCGACCCAGAAGGGCTGGTCGGCCTGGACACGGGCCCCGGGTGCCAACTCCTGTCCTGACAGCCCAGCCCTCCTGAATGGAGAACACAGCTGTGTCCCCAGTCACCCCCCACTGTATTATCCAAGGTCTGGAATCTTCCCCCACGGTCCACGCGCCAACCCCGGGGAGCTGATAATCCCCTAATTAATAGCACGGCATTACGAGAGCTGCTTTTCAAATAAGGCTGCATAGAAGAGCCCGGCGTCCCCGACTCCCTCGGAGGCCCAGCGCACGAGGGGCTGTGCACAGCTGTGCGTACAGAGGCCACGAACAAAAAGCCACCTTTAGACAAAGCTGCGAATCCTGCAGACGCGACGTTGGCTGTGCATTCGCGGGCAAATCGTCCAATTCCGAACGGGAGTCGTGCGTCTGCACCCGGTTTCATCTACGAATGTTTGAGACACGGGCGATGAAACGTGTTTAAAGCAACGTGCACAGTGGGGGTGTTTCCCACTCAGAAGAGTCACGTTGGTCAAGATCCGTCTACCTCCCTCCATCAGGGCCCGATGTGCTCTTCGTGACGGCGTCTTTGGCTTTTCCGGGAGGGACGTGGCCAGGGTAGGTGTGCGTGAATCAGAGGCCAAGCCCGGAGGGTCACAAACGCTGGGGCTGTTCCCCACTGGCCCACAAACTCAAGGACACGTCCCTTGAAAAGAACATTTCCAAGATCCCTTTTCATGGCACGGATCGTGAGTTTTCATACTTTCTCTTAGAGGGAAAAGTGGAAGAGATTCCCTCGCACGGCCCTGTGCACCTGTGGACATGTGTGCACGGGCCAATAACAAACGATGTGCGTCTCTGTGCACACGCTTGTGGCAACTGGCCCTGTGCCCGGCTCACAGATGAAGCTAGACATTTTCACTTCATACGTGGACATGCCCACGGAGGGAGAGAGGCTTGCACAACGTCCCTGCGGATCTGGGGGCCGGGAAAGGCAAAGGATCTGATGGTCTGTGAGCGGCTCAGGGTCGGGGCGATGGCCCCGTGGGGCCCGAGCGAGATACAATTCACTGGAGACTTCCACTTTCCGAGCCTTGGGAGAGAGGCTCACACAGCTGCATTCCTTTCTGTCTTTAGGTGACGTTTTTCTCGGTGGCTGTCCCCGTTTCCAGGCTTCAGAAAAGCCCAAGGTGGGGGTGGGTGGGGGGTGGGGGGGAATTTGATTTATGGCCAGAGACAGGCTTCGGGCGCCCCGCACAGCGAAGGAAGCCCTCACCGCCCCGCTGCGTTTCCAAAGCGCGTCGTCCGGTGGAAGGCGAGCCTTATGTCAGGAAGCAGCCACGGGTCTCTTCATCCCAAACTGTCACCGCGGATGTTACCAAGGTGCCCGGGAATCACGTCGGGACGTCGGAACGCCTGCCAAAGAGTCACGGAATGAAGAGAAAAAAAATTAGAGCGATTACCCATCTTAACGAGACCACATTCCTTGTGTTGCCATTCACCAAGTACATAATGTGCCGCCTGGATTTTCTGCCTGTGGCATTTTTTAAACAGAATTTCATATGCAAACAAAAATAGATCCCTCTTAAAATGATTGTTTTGGAAGTTTTTTCGTGTGTGGAAGGCAGGGGAGCGGAGGTTTTCAAACAGGGTGGCGGGGCGGGGGGGGGGGGGCGGGCACGGGCATGGACGGGACTTCTCCGTCTTTCCTCCCGGGTTGCATCCGAGTTCCTCAAGAAGAGACTCGGATGCCGTCTGTCTACCGAGAGCTGTCTGTTCTGCAGACGGCTGGCCGGGGACCGGCCACCCACCCCGTGAGGTCTGGGCCACATGTGTCTGCACACAGCCCCCCGATATTCCGGGGTTCGGAGACGCTTGGGGAGACTGAGGGTGGTTTCTAACACGCAGAAGGTCGTAACGTCCAGAGACAGACACGCGTCGGACGGCTCTGGCACCGCTCCCTGCTGCGAGATGGGCGTCCCAAGCCTTCCTCTCGTTTCCGGCCCACGGCCTCCTCCTCTGTCCACCGAGGACACTGGCAGGAGACACTTGCGGAACCCACGGGAAAGAAGACCAGCGGAATCTGCAAACCCTCCCTCCCCTCCTCTCCCGGCTGTGTCTCTCCAGCCCAAGGCACTTGACTACGTGACTCCTGTGTTTGTCTTCTGCAAAGTGAGCACAATCACATGTGCCCTTCGGGGTTGTTCCGACGACCTGAGATCACGTGCATAAACCTCCACGGAGCATGCCCGAGACAGAGCAGGTGCGCAGTAAACTGCTAAGGGTGGGCCGTGCGCAAACACGAGTTTGTGGGAACATTCGCTAGGTCCAAAGACTTCGTTTGCAGTTGCCTTTTGGGGAAGGGGGTGCTGTTGGCATGTGGTGGGTGGAGACCAGAGATGCTGCTCAGGGCCCTGCAGTGCACAGGACGCCCCACGTCAGACTTATCCAGCCCCACGTGTCAGCCGGGCTGTGGCCGAGAAGTCCTGACGCATCATGAGAGACTGTCTACCATTTGTTTATCCATCTGTCCACCCATCCGTCTGTCCATCCATCCACCCATCCATCCATCACATATCCATATCTGTCTATCATCTATATATCTTCTATCTATCATTGATCTATCCACCAATATCTATCTATCATCTATCTATCCATCCATCCATCTACTCATCCATCCATCATGTCTGACTGTCTATCTATCTATCCATCCATCCATC
This sequence comes from Leopardus geoffroyi, assembly GCF_018350155.1. NCBI lineage: Eukaryota > Metazoa > Chordata > Mammalia > Carnivora > Felidae > Leopardus > Leopardus geoffroyi. Next base: position 443,044 of record NC_059343.1, read on the forward strand.
ATATGTCTACCTATCAGCTATCTATCTTCTATCAATGTATGCATCCATCATATCTATCTATCCATCAATATCTATCTATGTATCTATCTATCCATCCACCCATCATGTATCTATATCTACCTATCACCTATCTCTCCATCCACTATCCTCTATCCATCATCTATCTATGTATCTATCTATCCATCCATCATGTCTATGTGTCTATCTATCTATCTATTTATCTATCTATCCATCCATCATATATCTACCTATCACCTATCTTCTATCAGTGTATCCGTCCATCATATCTATCTATCTATCTATCCATCCTTCCATATCTATCTATGTATCTATCTATCCATCCACCCATCATGTATCTATATCTACCTACCTATCGCCTATCTATCTATCCATCCATATATCCATCTATCTATCCATCCACTATCCTTTATCCATCATCTATCTATGTATGTATCTATCTATCTATCCATCCATCCATCATATGTATCCATTCATCCATCCATCCATCCATCATATGTATCTATCCATCCATCCATCCACCCATCCATCATGTATCTATATCTACCTATCTATCAGCTATCTATCTTCTATCTATGTATCCATCCATCCATCCATCCATCATCTATCGATGTCTATCTATCTATAATGTGTCTATCTATCTAACCATCCATCCATCCATCTATGCCTGTGTCCATCTATATCTAATCAGGTCACCATGCTGGGGTCATGGGATCAAGCCCCACGTTGGCCTCCTTGCTAAGCATGGAGGCTGCTCAAGATTCTCTGTCTCCCTCTGCATTGCGTGTGCTCTCACTCTGTCTAAAATAAATTAAAAATACAAAACTCTTTTTAAAAAGGAAAGGACAAGTACACAGAAGGCAAGAGCAGTTAATTTCTAGCATAGGAGAGAGGACTTGAGGTGGAATTCTGCTCTGTCCATGAAACGTAGCTGTTCAGGTTGCCAACGTGGGGCCCCTGGTCCCTGCAACAGAGTTCACTAGAGATCCTGAACCTTCTCAACTCCCCTAGAAACAAAGCACATTACAGGGAATCTGGAACGTATTACAGAAAAAACACAGAAGGCTGTCTCTTCCAGAACGTGGTAAAAGTTGATTGGAGGGGATGGTTGTTACAGGAACAGGGCGAATTGAAAGACTTCATCAACACTCAGAAGGTTGCCAATCCTCCTGGTTCGTCAGACAACCCCCAACAGTTCCCTATTGTCCCTTAGCAGCTTCGGCCACTCTGCTCACCACAGACTGCGACCTTCACAGTGACTTTCTGGTGAATTTAAAAATAGGACAAGGCCCGGGGCCAATTCCTGCCTCCAGAACACCTGTTGCTTATAGCTGGAGCCTCTTCTGACTCAATTATGACATCAGTCCAGGGGCAGAAAAACCAGGACGCTTGTGTGGACACAACAGGAGAGACCAATGCTAAGAATCTCTTTGTAAATCGAGAGTGGGGATTCCCAAAGTGTGTTTTTTGGAGACTCACTGAAAACATTCCCAGTGAGGGATCTCCTGACTGCTGCCGCCTGCCTCTTCTCTCTCTTACGCAGACCCCTCAATACCGCGTACGTTTCCTCCTGTCGTAAACTGACGTGCCACTGACTCACAAAGCCCCGCCAGGATCTCGGACTCCTGCCGTGTCTGTAGATGGGGATGTGTGTTCACCTCCAGCTTCCCTGAAGACACGGCCCTGGCAAGGTCACCTCTGGCTTCAGGGCAATCTTCCCTTCTCCAAATGAGGGGGAGAATCATTCCTAAAATGTCTGCAATCATCAGCACGGTTTTCCTCTTGCAATGCTCAGTTTTTAATTTGCAAGCAGAGAGAAGGAGCCAAGGGGCCTCCCGCATGCCTTTGGGGTGGATAAGCTTGTAGCAGGTGTCAGACGAGGATTTGCAAGATGGTCTGCTGCTGTTTGGGACGCGGGGAAAGGTCATATGGCCAAAGGTCTGCAAAAACGTTGGCTACGGAACGGGGATCGAGTTGGAAAGGTTTGGAGCCCAAGCCCACGTGTCCTACCCTTGTGCAGATTCTTGCACAAACTTGTCCAGAGTTCATGGAAGGAACCCTCAGCCTGTCAGAAGGTTTGGATTCAGGGGATCCCTTAATTGTCCCATATCCGTGAAGACATAACCTTTGATTGTCTGTGACTCACCAGCATCTCAGGTTATAAGCCGTGTGGATTGCATTGGCTGACTTTGAAATGTCAGTTCAACCTTGAATTCCTGGGAGTGAGCCCTCTTGGCCACAGTGTGTTATTCTTTTAATATACATACCTTTGGATTCAGTTTGCTAACAATCTGTTAAGAACTTCTGTGTCTTGGGGCGCCTGGGGGGCTCTGTCGGTTAAGCGCCTGACTCTTGATTCCGGCTCAGGTCATAGTCTCATAGTTCGTGAGTTCCAGCCCCACGTGGGGCTCTACGCTGAGAGCACGGACCCTGCTTGTGATTCCATCTCTGTTTCTGCCCCTCCTCTGCTCGCACTCTTTCTCAAAAATATATCATAAATAAATTTGTCAACAAACTTAAAAAAAAAAAAAAGAAAAAAAGAATTTCCGTGTCTGTGTTCCTGGGAGATATTGGTGTATAATTTTCCTTCCTTGTCGTATTTTTTTGTCTGGCTTTGTCATCAGAGGAATACAAGACTTGTAGAATGAGTTATGAACTGACCGCCCCCCATCCCTTTCCGTGCTGAAAGGATTTGTGAAGGAGTCATCATTTCTCCTCCCTGGTAGAATTCACTGGGCAATCTGAGTCCAGAGATTTCTTTCCTCAAGGTCAGGCTGTTCATTACAACTGCAATTTCATATTACATATATAAGACTACTGGTGTCTTCTATTTTTTCTCGTGTTAGCTTTAGCAATGTTTAGCAATATTCCCTCATTGTCCTTTTTTCTTTACTGTTTATTTAGAGAGAGAGAGAGCATGCCTGCATATGTGAGTGCAGGGGAGGGATAGACGGGGTGGGGGGGGGGGAGAGACAATACCAAGAAAGCTCGGTGCTGTTGGCACGGAGCCAGACTTGGGGCTCGAGACACCACGACATGATGCAAAATCAAGAACAGACGCTTAACCGACTGAGCCACCCAGGCGCCCCTCCCTTGTTATCCTTCTAACGTTGACTTGAAATTTCTTCCTTTGTAAAATATTTGGTTCCACAACCTTCCTCTCTTGGTCCCCTACCAACACCTCAAAAACCGGCCCCTCTTAGTTTCTTCGCTTTGATGCATCTTGACCCTCTACCCAACCTACTGCCAGAGGGGCTCAGGGTCAGTTGATGGGTGTCTCCCTGTCTCCAGGCCCATCTACGCTCCGGGGATCTCACCCAGTCCAATGGCTTCTCCCGGTGATTCCCAAATGAACGGAATATCTCTACCTCACACAGGAAACAGCGGACCTTGGAAAGTTGCTTCCGTGCCCTCCACCATTTTGGAAAATGGCACACCACTTCTGGTTGGGTGCCATGTGCTTGTCCTGGCCAAAGCCCACCATGTGGCTCTTCCCTTTATGCCTCACTTTCCATACACGACCAAGTCCTGTTCGTTCTAGTTCCAAAGCATGTTGCAAACCTGCCTGATTCCCACCCCCTCGCCTGCTCCCCACTGGTTGGTGCCTTTGTCAACCCTCGCCTGATGTCACCAGCTTCTTCCTGCCTCCACCCTTGATCCCCTTCTGTCTACTGTCCACGCAGCAGCCAGGGTTGGGGGGCAGCTATGGAAACACACACCAGCCGTCCCCCCACCACATCTTCAATGGCCGCGCCCTGCGCTCATGCAAGCCCAAAGCCCTCACCCAGCTCGTGCTTGTGCACCGTCCTCCAGGACTCTCTGCTGTGTCCGTTCTGGGATTTGTCGGCGGGACTGACCCATATCAGCCTCCTGTCTCTGTCCTGGTTTCCGTGCTTAGGATGTCCTTCCCCTACGGCTTTTGGCTTCTGAAAGTATCACCTCCCTTGGCCCTGTTCGTTAAAGAGCTCCCCCAACCCGGAGACTCTCTAACTCCTAGACTTTCAATGTACTTCTTTCCAGGTGAAATGATACCCGGTTTTAAAATTCGTGTCTCGGTTTGTTGTCTTGTGTGTCCCCATCAGTGGTGAGCCCCGTGAGAATAGGGAGGGAAGTCCAGGCACGACGTGGGTCCGCTGGTCAGGGCCTTCCAAGGCCAAACTCAAGGAGTTGACCTCGGTGGGCTCTTATCAGGGGCTCTGAGGAAAGCTCTGCTTTCAAAGCCCCTTGAGGCTTTTGAGCCAAAGGCAGGTTTTGGGGATTGTAGGACTGACCTCTCTTCCTCGCACGGCTGGTTTCTGCTCTTGAAATTCACCTACCTACGTGCCTTGGTACCCTTTCCAGGAGGTCCCCTCCAGCAACGGCAGGTGCGATGTGTCTCACACGTGGAATTTCTCTCTGACTCCAGCCAGAGAAAGTTGTCTTTTTTTTTTTTTTAATTTTTTTAAAGTTTATTTATTTGGAGAGACAGAGAGAGCGGAGGAGGGGCAGAGAGACAGGGAGAGAGAGAGAGAATCCTGGGCAGGCTCTGTGCTGTCAGCGCAGAGCCCAATGCGGGGCATGAACTCACGAACCGTGAGATTGTGACCTGAGCCGAAACCAAGAGTGGGACGCTTCATCGACTGAGCCACCCAGGCGCCCCGAAAGTCTTCTGCTTTTCAAGGGCCCGTGTGATTAGATTGGACCCACCCACCCGGATAATCTGGGATCTGTGTCCTTCTGAAGGACTCTCATTTAATCACATCTGCAAAGTGCCTTTTCCACATAAGGAAACATAATTCTGGTGGCCAGGGAGGAGGCTGTGGACGTCTCTGGGGGGAAGGGGGCACCCCTCCAGCCACCACAGTGTTCAGTAAGTACTTGGTGGCAAGATGACGAATCCATACCTGGGATCTTTTCTCCCAAGGCTTGTTCAAGGGGGCAGCTGCCTCGGGAAGGACTGATGTCTCCCTGACTCTCGGGGAGGTAATGGTGGTAACCACAGCCCAGCCGGAAGCGGAGGGATCTCATACCTCCTATCGGGAACACAGTTACAGAATGAGAGGTGGAGTATTGCCAACATAACGAATTCTCCCTGGAGACCCCTCCGTCACCCGTGGCCTGCTGCTGAGGGGCGAGCCCGGGGCTGACGTGGGGACCCTCGAGTTCCTCCTCGTGGAGGAGACAGTCCTGTCCTCTGAGTCTTGTTCTATCTGCCACCAGTCGTACTTATGGCCTTGGGGACGCCCCAGCCAAGCCCCGCTCCTGACCTGTATGGAAAAGCCTCTCCAATGCGGGGTGGACAGAGTCCAAAACGACACCAACAGGAGGGACCCCTGGTGACCCCAACCATGGAGGCTGTGCCCTGAAGCCACTGAAACCCTGGGGGAGGGGGTCTACGCAGGGGCCCAAAGCCCTTTGCCCTGCCCTCCTCCCTGCCCGCTCTTCGGAGCCTGCCCCACCTGTGAGTGCACTAGTCCTCACATAAACGCAAATCTCCTGGGGGTCCACCGACCTTCCAGACTTGGAGGGGGAGGCTGCCGTTTGTAGGCCCAGATGCAGCCCGCGCCCGAGAATCTGAAACCTGCTTCCTGCCGCCCTCAGAACCAAGGCCAGAGGTGGACCGGCCGGCGGCGGGGGGCGGGGGGGGCACCAGCCAGCCGCCGGGGGCGGCGACTGTCAGCTCGCAAGCTTGTCCACTGCGGGGTCCGGGGAACGGCACAGAGCTGGGCGAGGGAAGGAAGGAATGAAAGGAGTTCTGCGTCCTCCGAGGGGAGGCCCAGCCCAGCGCCCACGCCCCGCGTCTTCAGAGCCGGGACGGGCCTGCCTCGGCCGGTTATGGACCGCTGTCCCCTTCCTGCCGCACACCCAGCCGGTGGGACAGCACGAGAGCGCGCAGGCCTGCTGCGCGCAAAGGGCGAGCTGGCTTCTACCCCCGAAGCCCTGGCCTGCGCGCCCTCCCCTCTCGGCACCCGCACCCCCCTGCCCCCCCTCGGCTCCCCTTCCCCATCCCCCGCTGCGCCGGTGCACACCCCGCGCCCCTCCGCCCCCAACCCGCGCCTTTGGAGAGGCCAGTGGCCGGCGCGCCCTGCCCCCAGCCCTGCGCGCCCCTCCCCCGCGCGCGGCCGGCGGGCAGGGGGCGGTGCTGAGCGCCGAGGTGGGCTCCTGGCGGGTGTCCAGCCGGGTCTAGCCCCAAGCTTCGCCTCAGGCCAGGAGGCTGAGCCGCGGGAGGAAAGGCCAACGGGCGGGAGCGGGCCGCGTCCCTCCCCCTTCGCCCCGGGGCCCCTCCCCCGCGCTCAGGCCCGGCCGGCGCCTCCGCTCCCCAATTATCCTAGCGGTATCCGGACCCCCGCGCCCCTACAGCCCTGCGCCTCCCTTCCTGCCTTCGCCCCCTCCGGCCTGGAGACAGCGGCTCCTGTGCCCTCCGCCGCCCCTGCAGTGGCCAGCGAGCCCCCCAGTTCCAACAGGGCAGGGGGGACACCCCTGGGCCCCTAGAGACAACCCTGGGCAGCCAGCCTGATGCCTGGGTAGTCTGGGGCAGGGCCCACAGGCCCAGGAAGGAGGCAGCACGGGGCCCCTCCCCAGCGCGGCCCTCCTGCGTGGTAAGCACACTCATGGGGGGAGGAAAGGCCGACCCTTGGGTGGTGCCCCCCCTCCAGAGGCCAGGAATGCCAGGCCAGCGGTCTGACAGTGAGCTGGGGGCGGAGGGACCTCCTTAGGATTCAATCCTGGTGTGCCCAGGGAAGGAGGGAGGGTGCTGAGAGGAGCCAGGCATGCAGGGGTTTCCAGGATGGGAAGCTAGGCCCCAAGCAGTCTTGGGGGGTCCCCGGTGCCCCGACGCTCATGCACCCAGACAGCTGTCTTTCCGGAATGTGAAGTTCGCGTTTGAACTTGGGCCTGCTTTGGGGGGGGGGGGGGGTGGGGTGGTGGTTGCTCCGTCACAGGGCAGGCTCTGGTGGAGAATCCCAGGGCCTTTGTATCCGTCGAAGATTGGCCAATTAATTAGTGGTTCCCTTCTAGACATGCAGGCTCCTGTCCTGGACCGTTTTTCTCCAGACGTGGCATCAGGAAGCCAGTGGCCAGTGGGGACCAGCCTCCCCGAGTGGGGACCCAGTGCGGGTCCCACACCAGTGGGTAAAGCTGGCCTCCCTCGGAAGCTGGGGACACGGGCGGTTTGTGGAACCCCTTGCACACTCCCGGCAGGTGGACGTGGTCCCGGAGCCGTGGCCTTGTGTGCTGACGGTGACCACAGAGATAGATTTGTCACGTCCCCCCACGTCCTGGGACACTGCCCGGGGGGGCCTGAGCCGGAATGCAGGCGGCCCTCCGGACAGCGCCCTGTGCGCTCTGGGGGAGACCCCGGGCCACCTGGGGCCCACCGTCCCCCCCCCCCCCCCCCCCGCAAGGCCAGGCGGGTTTGTGTAACTTTCTGCCGGAGGTCCCGGCCCAGGGTTCGCTCTCAACCCACAACAACGTCTCTCTCCAGGGCTGTGGGCAGGACACGTATCTCTTTCTTTCATCTGCAGATTGTAACCGCACGGAGAAGGCAGAAGACGTTCAGCCCAGTTTGGTGGGAGCTGAGTTCAAAGCCCTCGGTGGCCAGTCGGGTGGGGTGGGGGACGCCGGGACGAGGAGGACAGGACTGGCTCTTTGCGCGTCCCCTCGCCGAGGCTCCGAGCCACAAAGGAGAGCGAAAATCAAAGTACACGCCTAAGCCGGTGCTTAATGTATTCATCGCAGAGAGCCTGGCCCCATTGTTTGTGCGGCCCTGCTTCCAGAAAACGGCCCTGTTCAGAGGTCCGTCGCGGTGGTGAGAGACTGCTTTGCTCCCCGCAAAAATAATGTTTTTCTTCAATAAAACAGAGACCAAGGGTCCTGCGATTAAATCTGAAAGCAAAGAGTTTTAATGCCCACCATATGTTACAAAGTACGCGGCGAGGACATTAAAAAAAAAAAAAAAAAAAAAAAAAGGAAAAGCAGGAAAGAAAGGAAAAGAAAAAGAAAATCCCATCAGAAGCAAACAGCATTTCCTGAGGGCTGTGTTGGAACTCCCTCCCCTACAACGTGAATTCTGGGCTTTTGTAGCCAAAGTCAGACAAAGTAGGAAAACAACAACAACCCAGGACCAGAGCGGAAAGGACGCGTTCTGGGTGGACCCTGGAAAACACCCTCTCTGGGGAGGAGAGAGCGAATCCGGCCCGTGGGATAGCATACGTGTGGCCGGGATCATTCAGTTCCATTCCGGAGCTGCATTAACGGGGCCACCGTGATGAAAATCTGTTAGCCCCGCGTCTGAAACCCGGACGTGTGGGTAAATCAATAACCAGCGTAGGAGGGAGGGCGTGTGCAAATGCAGCGTTCTAAATTTGCAAGGTGGGGGTCGTGGGGGGGGCGTGGGGGGGGGGGGAGAGGAGCCCCTCTATGAAATGTGTTAGGACGTCCGTGAAATCCTGCACTCGTGATCGATATGTATACATATTTCATGGGTGGGGAGGGGTCCCTGTGCTTTCTGGGCTGTTCCTGAAAAATCCGAGCCGCGTCTTTTAGCAATTAAGTAAACGAAATACCAAATATTTGAATATTCATGACCCCCTTTTCCCCTGGCGTGGTGACGGTGAGAGAGAAGGAGAGCCGTTAACAGCAGCTTCTGTTTGTTACGATTTACCTACTTCGCACGCAGAAAGATCACTTTGTCAGATCGAAAACTGCCGGAGTCCCCGTCCCGGCCCCTGCCTCCCACCCGCTCCCGCTCCCGGGGTCAGTCTGCACCTGGCGTGGCCCGGAGGGGCCCGGTTGGCACGCGGCCAGCCGGGCGCCGTGGTGAGCTGTGCCTCCACGGCCCCTCTTCCTGGGTTTCTGGGGGGGACGCGGGCTGGGCTGCAGGGCCTGGACAGAAAGCGTGACCCCTGTGCCTTGCCCGCCGGGGTCCCCAGGGGGTACAGAGGCTCACAAGCTTCAGCACCTCCAGACGGGGCAGGCCTGGCCTCCAGCACTGGGTGGCCTCCCCGGGGTTTGGGGTCTGCAACAATTCAGGAGGGCCCGGTGCTGTGTGAGTGGACCGCAATTCTGGGAGCAGCATGCCGGGAGCGGGGAGCCCTGAGCCTCGGTGGGCGCGGGTCTCCTGGGGCCACCCTGGCCAGGGTCTCTCTGTTCTCCCGCCAGGACGGGAGGCTGGTGCGGGCAGGACAGCATGCGGCGGATTGGGGCCACGAGGCCCCACGGTGCCTCCAAGATGCGGGGTCGTGTCGGTGACCCCCCAACCTTGTCTCACTTGGCCAGGACCCTTCCTTCGTCCAGAGCACAAGGTCTCCTGGCATTTTTACTTCCTTTTCACCGCATTTTGTTTCTGTGTGCTGCAACAGGCAGGAAACAGCACGGATCGGAGCCCCTGGCGCTCACGACCCCGGGCAGCCCGCGTCCGTCCCGGATTCTGGGAGCGGGGTGCGGGGGGCCCGGAGTGCCGCCCACGATTTGGTCGACTGCACCTCAGAACTTGTCTTTCCATCCAGAAAGCAGGTTCCCCCCCCCCCCCCAGCCAACAAATTCTCTTGTGCTTTTTTGCTGGTGTTTTTTAGGAAGGGATGTGCTTTCGTTTCTATCCGCAAACTTCCCTGAAACCCGTTCCTCCCTTACGAGTTGGGGGAGAGAAAAACACGCTCCGGAGACAGAGAAGCACCCACGTTCTCACCAGACACGTCGTGAGATTTTAAACCTCTGTTCTCTCTTCTTCCTGGTTCGTCTTTCTGGGGGGGGGGGGGAGTGCACGGAGGCTCACACAGGCGCCCCTTGTGCCGAGGCCCGGGCAGCCTCCCCTCCTGCCTGCAGCCACGCGGGAGCACAAGTGCAAATGCAACGTTCCATAAAGCGTGCCCACCCGGAGCCCTCGGCCGCTGTCTTGAATTAGCACAAATATGTGCTACAAAAACTCACTGCCTAAACTATGAAAAATAACACAGCTCCTAGCTATCTTCCGGTCTCTGTCTTTGAAGGAGAGCATGTCAGGGGGCCTTGTGGGCTCAGGGCCAGGGACGGGAGGGGCTTCGGGGGACCCCACGCTCCGGGGTCCCCAACAGTTGGAGAAGGACCTTGTCTCTTTGCTCCTCGGCAAGACCAAGTTTGCTTCTGTGGGAAGGCGGCCCCCCTCCTCGGCCAGCGGATCCCGGAGCAGGCCAGGCCTTGCCACGGGAGCCAAGAGCCCAGCGTGGGCTGTGCTTCTCTTGTGAAGGGTTATTGGGAAGCCACGCGTTTGCAGTGGGGTGGGAAGGAGCCGGGGGTTGCAGCAGTGTTGGGGGAGGTGAGTTTTTCTCAGGGTTGAGGACTTTGTGTATGCAGAGGCCCTATCCGGTGCCTGTTGGGGACAGTCCTGGGGGCTGCCAGACCCTGGGGGTGAGGGGAGGGCTGGATTCCCCGCTAGGTAGGGGTGGGACCTCACTCAGGAGGAGAGGGGACCATCCTGGTCTCCTGAACCCCCCCTCCCCTGCAGAGGAACCTCAGGCCAAGCTTGCACTGCCCTCGGGGACCCTGGGGATGTACAGAAGGGACAGGGAGGATTCTGGGAAGACTGGGCACGTTTGTACCCCCAGGAGCCTGGGGACCTGGTCTCCCCACCCGGGGCTGGCGGGGGGCTGAGGTGCACACGTGGGAGAAGAAGTTGCCCCCCCCCCCCCAGCTGGAGAAAGTGGTCCCTGTGTCCGAGTGTTCTCTGTCCTCTACCCACCTCCGCCTCTTCTGCTCCTTCTGCAGGGGGGAGGGGGGGCCGGTGAGGGTGTCTCCAGACGCCTGTCGGGGCGGAGGCTGGTCCCCGCAGGGTGGCAGGGGTGAGGGTGGGGCCGCAGCCCCGGGAAAGCGCTGTCAACTCGCGGGCCGCCCTGCGCCCTCACCCGCGCGCGCCCTGCGCACCCCCGCTCCGGGCGCGGGCCCTCGGCGTCTCCCCCGCCGACCTGCTGCATGCATAATGCATGAGGGGCTATTTGTAATTCTGTGTGATATGTGCGCGCCTCCGCTTTGATTAGAGGGCCGCGGTGACAAAGACCTGTTTGTTAAGTTGGGAGGGCTTCCTCGCCTTGCGCGTTTGAAGTCCGGAGGACGCGGCGGCCCCCGGGTCCAGCGGCCGCACGCGGGACACAGCAGCCCGGGCCGCGCGGAGAGGCGCAGGGCGCACAGCTCCCGGAGGAAGGATGCAGGGAGGGTGGGGGTGGGGGAGAAAAGGAGGGGAGGGAGGGGAGGAGGGAGAAGGGCAGGAGGGAAGGAAGGAGGGAGTGAAGGGAAGAAGGAAGGAATGAAAGAAAGGAGGGGAGACAGAAGGAGAAAAGGAAGGAGGGAAGGAGGGAGGGAGAAAAATGAAGGAAGGAAGGAAAGAAGGAGGGAGGGAGGGAAGGAAGGAAGGAGGGAGGGAAGGAAGGAAAGGAGAGAGAAGGAAGGAGGGAGGAAGGGAAGGAAGGAAGGAGAAAAAGGAAGGAAAGAGAAGGAGAGAAAGAAGGAGGGAAGGAGGGAGGGAGGAAGAAAAATGAAGGAAGGAGGGAGGGAGGGAAGGAAGGAAGAAAAATGAAGGAAGGAAAGAGAAGGAGAGAAGGAAGGAGGGAAGGAGGGAGGGAGGGAAGGAAGGAGAGAGAAGGAAGGAAGGAGGGAGGACGGAGGGGCGCGGGGGAAAGCGCTGCCCCCCCCCATTTGCCCTGTGCTCCTCCTCCTGTCCCTGTCGCGCGGGTCGGACACCCGCAGCCCCTCCCAGATCGAGCCCCCCCCCCCCCAGCGAACCCCGAGTGCCTGGACGCAGGCCGCAGGAGCCGCGGAGAAAGCTCTCCCTCTCCTTCCAACCGGAGGAGAGCGCTGCGGGGCCGTGGCGAACCCCGGATACCGCCGGGGGTGACCCCGATCCCGGGTCCCGGTTAGCACACCCAGCGCGCGGGAGCCGCCTTCGGAACGTGCGCACGGATCTTCTCCAAGACCCCCCCCCCAGCCCCCCCTCCACCTGCCCCGCAGCTCCCCGAGAAGCCTGGTCCGCACTCCGGCGTGGGGGAGGGGGCAAGGAGGGGAGCCGGGGGTGGGGGGTGGGGGGCGGGGGATGTTGTAGATAAAAAAGGGAAGAGGGTAAAGTCAACTTTATTTGCAGACGGACTTGTGCGGACAGGACACGTTTGACTTCCGGGGGCGTAAAATGCTTTCGTGTTGCCCTCGAGAGAGTGGGTCGTCCCGTGCACCCTGGAGACGGGCCGTGGGAAGGGGCGAACGAGGAGCAGCGTGGCGCAACCCCAAGTACACGTAGTCCCCCCCCAATAAATATCCTGGCCTCCAGGTCCGGTGCAGGGCTCTGGGTGCGGCCGCGCGGGGGCTGACGCGCGCCCGAGGGGCCGCAGTGTACAAACCAGGTCTCCCCACGACGCGCCGGTTTCTCCGCGTGTGGACCCCCGCGCTCCGCAGTCGCCCGCGGCCCCCGGCAGCGTCCGGGTCCCCGGCCTCCGCCGCGCCGGCCCCTCCTCCGAGGTCTGCGAGCCGCTTTCCACCGCCTCCGCCGCCGAGGTTCCGGCGTCCACGCTGGGGTCGACGTGGGCCCCTTCCTCCCCCTTCCGCGGCCCTCCGCCCGCGTCCCGGCCACCCCGCGCGCACCGGCGGCAGCGGGCCCGAAATCCCAACGCATCTCCCTCCGACTCGCACTCGACCGTCGTCCGTGAGACCGCGCGTCACCGTCGCCCGGGGTGCCCTCGGCGTCTCCGCGTCGCCGCGCGCGGACCCATCCTGCGGAGACGCGTTCCGGGGGCGCGGGGCCGGCGGGAACCTCCCGACCATCCGTAAACTCTTCCTCGAGTTTCGTTTCCGCCAGCCATTGAGGGGATGCGGGTACCTGTTTGGGGCGCCGGCGCCTGCGCCCGCCCGCGCGCGCGCGCTCTCTCCCTCTCCCTGCAAAAATTGGATCTCTAGGTCCCCACACCGAGGTGCACAGACGCCAAACAGTGATGAAATGAGAAGAAAGCCAATTGCCGGACTGGAGGTGGGGGAGAGATAGCGTCTCTGCGTGCGCCCGCCGCCGATCCGGGCGCCCTAATTGCTGTAGACAGGGAGCGCGGGGGGCTGGGCCGAGGTAGCGGTGTATAAATAGTGAGATCTCAAGTTGAAAGGCATAAATAACACCAGAAGGGATCTACCCTCACACGGACAGTCCTCTCCGCGCGGGGAGGCGTGCGGACCTCAGCCCGGCTCCCGGCCAGCCCCGCCGCGCCCCCCGCGGACCCCGCAGCCCCCCGGGCAGCCATGGAGGAACTCACGGCTTTTGTATCCAAATCTTTTGACCAGAAAAGCAAGGAGGGCGGCGGCGGCGGCGGCGGCGGCGGTGGCGGCAAGAAGGATTCGATCACGTACAGGGAAGTTTTGGAAAGCGGACTAGCGCGCTCCCGGGAGCTGGGGAGCTCGGAGTCCAGCCTCCAGGACCTTACGGAGGGCAGCGGCCACTGCCCGGTGCATCTGTTTAAGGACCACGTGGACAGCGACAAGGACAAACTGAAAGAGTTCGGCACGGGGAGGGCTGCGGAAGGTAAGCTCGCCGGGGCGCGGCTGGGCGCCCCTCCCGGGGACGGCGTCTCCTCGCCGCCGCGCTTGCGGGCCTGGCCCTGGCTCGGCGCGCGGGGAGGCCCCGGGGGCCACGGCTCGCCCAGAATTCCGCCCCCAACTCTGAATGTACGGCCACGCTCGCACGCAAAGGCCCCGGCCACCCGTCGCCAGTGTTTTCGTAAGAAAGGAAGGAGACGCCAAGACGCGGCGGCGGAGCCAGAGAGGAAGGGAGGCAGGGCAGCCGAGCGAGCGAGGGCCGGGGCCGGGGCCGGGGCCGCGCGCTGCTGACGGGCCGGCTTCCCCGGCGCCCTTGCGCCGGGCGTCGCCGCGGGAACTTTCCCGGGTCGCAGTCAATCGGGCGGACGAGCCCGAACGGCGGGGTCGGCTGTAGGGCCGCTGGGTGCGCGCCCGCCCGCCCGCCAGGCTGTCTAGTGTCTGCTCCCAAGCGCACACACGACAGATCCCAGGCGTCTCTCCCAGCGCCCCCCGCTGCCCCAGCGTCCGACCTGGGCCGGCGCTGAGGACGCGCTGGCCGCTGGTCCCGGAGGGAGGGTTGCGTCCTGCGCCCACTGAACCTCTCTGCTCACTTTCCTCTTGGGGAAACTTTCCCCCTTGAACCCGGAGCTGACGCGGGCCTGCAAATGAAAACCACTCGCGTGCCCGCAGGTGGCCGGGGTCTGGACGCGAGGGAAGGATTCCCGGGAAGGTCATGGCCGTTGCGCGCAGGGCCTCCCGACCCCAGGCTGTGAGAGGACAGCCGGCCCTGCTGCGGGGCGGACCGCCTCCCGGGCCTCCTTCCTTCCTGCTTTTCCAGCGACGTTCGCCGCGGTTCGCCCTGTTGCTGAATGGGGGGGAGGAGGGGAACCGGCGGGTTTATGGGGGGCTCTCCCAGCCGGGCACGGGGTGGTCCCAACGGGGGGTGGGGTGTCTCCGTACAAACAGGGCAACCAGCAGCGGCAAATCAGTGGCGTAAAATTGGCTGGATTTCTCCGGGCGGGGGCACAGCGTAAAACTGTTACGAATGCATATGTTTCATTGCAAAGGGGAAACACAGCGGCTTCGCCCCCTGGTCCGCACGGTGTCAGCGTTGGGGGAGGTCAGGAGGGTCTCCCTACGGAGGACATTCCTCACCACCCCGCCAGCCCTGCCCCGTGAAGCCCCTGCGTCCTGGTCGCTGGGACCCCACACTTGGGATCTCTGAATGGCAGAGCTCTGGGCCGCAGCCTTGACACCGTGGGGATGCCCCAGATATCTTTCTGAGGCCTGGACCCAGGGAAGCTGGAGGCTTAGAGATGAGCCCCTGACCACCGGCGGCCTGGGGACGCTAGGCCCGGCCTGTCTTACTTCGGGGTTCACCCCCCCCTCCCCGCAGGGCACATGCAATTCATGCAGAGGTTGCTTTCACGGAGACACGGCCTGGCTGGACGCCACTCGGGGCCCACACGTAAGGTCAGAGGTTTCCAGCACCCAGGACTCATGTCCCTGGCGCTTGAGCCGTGTGGTGTGGGAGACCTGCGGGTTCCTGCAGAAACCCGGAGATCCTGGGCTCCTGCACGGCCTGTCCCGCCGAGCTGTGGATTTTGCAGAGCCCGCCCTGGGTTCTCAAGGCCTTTGAAGGCCAGCTGCTCAGCTGGGATCCGTCCCTGGGGTCAGACTTCAGGGACGCGAAGGGAAGGAAGGATCAGGGCTGCCTCCAGGACAGGATTCGCGGTGGGGGCAGAAATGGGGTGCTGGTTTGTACATGTAACACTTTCCAGAGGCGAAAGGGGATTTCAAAGCCAAGTTGGGGTTCCGCGTCCCGTGCTCAGAAGGCCTGAGGGAAGGCTGTCGGGCAGACTCAGGGCTTGGCTTCTGGTGTCCAGGCTGGCTCGGGGATCCCGGGGGGTGTCCCCTGTCCCCACGGCTGCCTTGCATCTTCCCGCTTGGCGAGGCTCCGGGCTGAGGTACGGAGAGGCCTTCTGTGCGTGCTGCCTCCAGACCGTCAGGACTGCGGTCCTGGGGTGGGCCTCCTGAAGGCTAGCCCCTTCTGGGCACCGGGGGCGAGTCAGGAGGGCACAGAGGTGCTCTGTGGCTGTGCCCGGCACGATCTGTGACGGAGGGAAAGCACAGGGAGACACAGGGGGCCCGGGAGGCGCGGCTCCCGCCAGCCGGGCTTTGGGGTGATCACGTTATTTTCAATTTGTGGGCTGCCTTTGCTGCAGGTGGGAAGGCGAGGTGTCCGGGTTAGACTCCCAATGTTGGCCTTATAACTGCCTGTCGCTTAGCCCCCTACCGTCCCCTCCGCCAGGAAACAGACGCTCTCCTAATTTTTGGAGTAAGAAAGTGCCAGGCTTGGTGCCCCGGTGGCTGTGTGCCCCATCGCTGGATGTATGTGACAGAGGGGGCAGCGGGAGGCCAGTAAGCTTGGGGACCTTGCTCAGCGATGCGCCCCCAGGCACCGGGCTGAGCGTGAGGGTGTGAGTGTGGTATGAGAAAAGAGTCCAGGGAGGGGCCGGCACGGCCCAGATCCACCCGCGTGGGGAGGGAGGCTCTTAACCCGGCTGGTGTGCCCGGTGCCCTTCGCGGGACCCACACTAGGGCGATTCTGCCCCAACTTGTGTGACTTAAAATAATATTTCGCACCCCACTCCGAGAGAGAGAGAGAGAGAGAGAGAGAGAGAGAGAGAGATTAAGCTATGTGGCTATGTCAATATGTCAACAGGCGCAAAGGGGAACCTTGAGGAAACCATTCCGAGGTTAGGCCGAGAAATTCAGCGCCGCCAATGCCCGAGTTATTGCCAAACAGCGTGGGTTGCCCCTCGAGTCCGCTTTATCGACCTGACGCAGCCCTGGGTGGGGGTGGGCTGGTCAGGCAGTGAGGGCGCGTTGGCTGCCGGGGCCCCTTCGTCCGCAGGCGCGCACGCGGTGCTCGCCGGGTCCTGCACCTCCGCGCAGCGCGGCCGTGTTTCTGGGCAGACGGGGAGGGCGGGGGCGGCCCGGGGAGCCCTGCGCCCTCAGCCCTGCGCCCCCCCCCCCCCCCGCTGCCCCCGCAGGCATCTACGAGTGCAAGGACAAGCGCGAGGACGTCAAGTCCGAGGACGAGGACGGGCAGACGAAGCTCAAGCAGAGGCGCAGCCGCACCAACTTCACGCTGGAGCAGCTCAACGAGCTGGAGAGGCTGTTCGACGAGACCCACTACCCCGACGCCTTCATGCGCGAGGAGCTCAGCCAGCGCCTGGGGCTCTCGGAGGCGCGCGTGCAGGTAGGAGCCCGCCAGCCCCGAAGCGCAGGGCCTCTCGGAGACGCCCAGGGCCCTCGCGCGCGCGCGGGTCGCACGGTTCGCACCCAGGGCGCGTGCCCCGCCTGAGCCGGTCGCCCTCTCCACCTGGAGGTGCTCAGGCACCGGGATCTGACCTCACCTCTTTGCACAGCTCCTCTCCGCGGCCCCCAGCCTCCTCCCTTGCACTCCAGGGAGGGGAGGCGAGGGCCAGGTGGGGGGAGTCGCGCACACGGGCATCTTGATGAGCGCGGCTGATGCCCGCGCGGGGCCGGATTAGCTCGGGCGCGGGCGGGGGGCGGGGGCGCGGGCGCATGAATTCATAAAGCCCCATCTGGCGAGCCAGTGTCTGCGGGGGCCCTGGGCGTGCGCGGCACGTGCGCGGAGGGGACGCTGTGGCAAGCCGCTAGGTTAAATTTATTTATGCCTTTTTGGGGCACGGTAGCAAAAACTCACTCCCGCTCGCGTCCTCCGAATGCTGACCCCGCCTGGGAGCCCGGGGCCGGGAAGGTTCCCGTCCTTCCTCCCGGTTCTGGGCACGACAGCAGCGCGCCAGGCGGAGAGAAGAAGGGGTCAGCATCCCCGGGGCTCTGGGGACTGGTTTTAAATACACGGAATTAATATTGCCAAACGGGGAGCGGGGGGGGGGGGGCGGCATGAGAAAAAAAAAAGCGCAGGGCTTTGAACGCACGGGTTTCCCCCGTTGGGTTGGAATATCAACACGTTCAAACACCAGTCCCCACCCTCCCCCGAGTTTACTTTCCAAACGAAAACACGAACGTGTGGTATAGATAGTGTCTTACGAAATCGTTAATTTGGAAAAGAAAATTGTTTTTGGTCCCCAGCCCCCCTCCGCGTTTCCGTGTGGCTGCAGAGGGAAGGGTTTCTTAGGATTGCAAGGCAATCGTGCAGGGCCGGCTCTAGGCTACAGCCAGCGGGGACAGAGCCTCCCTGCGAGGCGCGACCCAGGCGCACAGCAGCTCTGGCCACCCTGTCCCCCCACCCCTCGCGGGGGCGGGGGGCGTCCGGTGCGTTTGGGCATCAGCGGCCCCCGCACGGGGAGGCGGCTGGCAGGGCCCAGAGTGGCTTCCCCGCTGGCCACCTTTCTCGGGCAAGATGGATAGGCATTCCCCCTATAAATTAATGAAAAGATTAAACTTTCGCTGAGGGGGACATCAACTTTTATGTTATCTCCCGGTGTCTTTCTGCCTGGGATCTGTAATATCTCCCAGGCCTTGATGTACTGTTTCTATAAAAATAAATTACTTGTAATTTAATTCTACACTATTTCTTTGAGCAGTCTATTACACGCAGCACCTTAGCAGGAGGGACCCACCGGCAGAAAACTGGTTCTCGTGTGTCTGCAGCTCTTGAGAAAACCCTAAAATCAAGGGGGGGGGGCTGGGGGGTGGGCGTTCGTGTGGAGGAGGAGAAGGGTCGCCAGTGGCTGTCCATCCAGAGGCGAATTAAAACTTAACGACTGCAGATAATAATAAAAAGAAACACGGGGATGGGACAGACAATTTTCTGCCGGCCACGGGGAACAGAGTCAGGGACTCAACACCAGGGGGAAAGGGGCTCGTAAAAATCAATTAGTTAAAACGAATGGGTCAGCGCGCCCAGGGCGAGGGGGCGGGCGGCAAAGGCAGGGGGTCAGGAAGGAGCTGTGTTTTGTTCCCGTGCCTGAACCCTCTGGGTCGTCCCTCTTGGGCACAGCCCGTCCCGTGCCTTTAGGACGATAGAGTTTCAATTTAGTGCGGAAATCTGCTGGACATAAATTGGGGATCCTACGGACGCTGGTCCTTATTAACCTTGTATTTTTAGTCGTGTACTGGGACCTCGTATCACCCAGCTGTCAGGGTTATAATCGAAAGTTATGAGACCACGCGCAGGACCAGGCGGTAATTTAATTACAACAAATATCTTTGGGTTTATGGCGCAGAGCTAAATTAAATGTCATTATTCACTGTCTGTAATGGAAATCAAAAGGAAATCAGATTACAGCGTTTGTGAAAGAAATCAGTGACTGGTCCTTAATGAAGAAATAACTGTTTAACCAGTGCACTGAGCTCTCCTTAGCATATTCAGGACTAATTCGAATTGATCGTGAATCACCCCAAGACTGATTTATTATCGCTTCACGCAGCGGCTAATTCATCACTTTTATTCATCGTAATGTTATTTCCACCCACCCGCCCCCCACCCCTGCTGAAGGGAGAACAGCTTTCTTTCCACGTTTAAATAGGATTCTGGTTTTGGAAAATGCCCTTGGTGGGAGGGTGGAGGGGGTGGGTGCAGAATTTGCTGTCTCCTGCGCCTGGTTTGGGTCTCCCCTCTGAGGACGGAGTAGGGCACCCCAAGGAGAGGGAGGAGCCCCAGAGGGGCCCTCTGGGGTGCAGTCGTGTTGTCTGGACTGCCCGGGGTTGTGCGGGGAGGACGGCCACGGACGCAGGGATTGCAGACGGGAGTGAAACTTGGTGCGGCCCACCTTGCTGGGTGGGTGGGTCGGAGGGACCGTTTTGGGACTGCTTTTCGGGGAACAGGCTGAAAGTTTCCCAAGCTCCCCGTATGTAGCCTGGCGGGGCCGAGCTTTTCGAGCCTTCCGGAAAGGCCGATTCAAACGGGAGGGCGGTGGCTCAGCCGTGGATAAAAAGCTGTCTCAGAAGAGTCTGGGAAGGAAGAGTGAAGGTTTCTTACAGTCTCCGCTGGGTCTGGCCTCCCGGGTTTGCTGACATTCCCCCGTGCAGGGTCGGGGGCAGCGGGGCCGAGCTGTGCGGGGCCGAGCTGTCCGGGCGGTTTGGCCAAACGGAAGGCTTTCTTTGTGCTAATTATTCCGCGAGGCCCCTGATGTCATTGCAACAACTGTGCCAGTGAGGGCGGCAGGAAAGCTGCGGGAGAAAGCCAGTTAGGAACAATTAGGTGCTAAAACTGTGCACGAGGGGCCTCCAGATTTCCGCAGGCACAGCTTGGGGGGCCACGGGGTTCAAGAACCAGGGCTGTCTGGACGAGGTGAGGGGACTTTGGTGGGGCGTCCTTTGCTCCAAAATGTTGACATCAGGCCTGCGAATCGAGCTGAACTGGGGAAGGTTCCGCGGATACCCTTTCTCCAAGAATGAGACATTTTGCAAGAGAGGCCGGTGGCCGCAGTCGTCGGGGTGACCCAGTGTTTCCGGATCCAGGACGCTGAGGAGTCCTTACTGTTAACTGAGACCCTCCAGGCTTCCAAGGAGCGCATGAGGGACACTGGGGACGCGGAGGGTTCTGGACTCAGGGTGTCCCGAATTGCACCAGGGCGGGGGGGTCATATTGGAAGCTCTTTATGCGTCTGTGCGCCCCGTTAGCGGGCAGCTAAGGTTCCGAGCAGGACGATCAGGCGCTCCCAGGGCCTGGCAGAGTGGAAGAGGGCGTCCACTGCTCCTGGAAAGTTCTCGAATCCACCCCGCCGTTCTCGAGCGCACTTCTCCACTTTAAATACATGAGCCGTCAAGGCTCCTCACCTGGGGACACAGGCAGGGCTCAGAAGCGACTTTCGGAATCCGCAGCTCTAGGTGGCCAGCTATGGGGGAGAGGGGGGTGGCTGGGGCGGGAGGGAGCCCGACTGCGACCCTGGTGTCCTGGCACCGGAGCGCGCGCCGCCCTGCGCCTAGCCTCCTGGGGGGAAAGAGGCCGGCGGGCTCACGGGGCTGCGCGCGTGTGTCTGTTCTGTCCTCAGGTTTGGTTCCAGAACCGGAGAGCTAAGTGCCGGAAGCAAGAGAACCAGATGCATAAAGGTGGGTGTGGAGGTGGGGAGCGCGTGCAGACACGGGAGGACCTCGGCGGCCCTCACGGCTCCTTTTTTCCCCTTGCAGGCGTTATCCTGGGCACCGCCAGCCACCTGGACGCCTGCAGGGTGGCCCCCTACGTGAACATGGGCGCCCTCCGAATGCCTTTCCAACAGGTAGCCCGTTTTTCTTCCTTCTGAGCCGCGCGGGGGCCCGCCACCTCCCCGCCTCCCTGGCGTCCTGCCTCCCCCCCGCCGCTCCCGCCCCCGCGGAAGAAAGGCTGGCGCTTTTACAAGGGGGCATTTATGGAGCCGTTGGCACGTATTAAAATCACGCTGTAAAACTCCAAGAGTCACCTTGGGGAGGGCCAGGGTTTAAACCCAAACACAATTTTACAAAAATCAAATCGGAGTGAAAAAAAAAAAAAAAATCCCACCCACCCAGGCGGCCTGGCTGGGGGTGGGGCGCGAGGATGGTGTACTTGGCCGGGAGGCCCTGCGTCTACACCCAGCCCCCCACCTCGCCTGCCCCAAGCCTCAAGTGAGGTGTCTGCGCCCCACCCCCCCACGCCCCCCTCCTGTACCTGGGCCTCCCCCTCCACCTCAGAGCCCGGGTCATCGGGGCTCCGCTCCAAGTGGAGTCGGGAGGCCCCAGCACTGAGGACTGCCTGGCGTGGGCGTCTAGGGTTTCCGGAGACCCCCGAGGGCTGCCTTCTGCTCCGGAGCAGCTACCGGTGGATGGTGGAACCTGCTTGGGGCGAGGCGCGGGCGCCCGGGGCGAGAGCGCAGGGCGCACGTGCCCCGGACTCGCGCCAGCGCGGGACCTGGGGGCGCGCCGGTTGGGGCCCCACCGTTGGGGGAATATGTGAGCGCACGGGCTGGCGGAGCTGGGGTGCTGTGGGCAGAGCGGAGGCATCTTCACCACGCGCCCTGCACGGCTTTGCTCCAGGGAGCAGGCCTGGGGTTATATTTGGACCTGTGTTTACTATGGGCCTCTGCGGGTCAGCTAGGGAGCGGGTAGAGGTGGTGAGGGGTCAATAAACAGGGCCCTTACCGAGAGCGGGGCGCTGGCGCCTTGTGCTGTCAGACTCAAGGTGCCCAAAGGCGAAGGGAGTCCAGGGCCGCGCCTGCGCTGGGTAAGGGCCTGCGTCCCTCTCTCGCTTGGCCTCACCCACTCCGCGCCTGGGCGCACGTCTTTCCCCAGGGAGGGCGGTCTCTCCACACGACCTGCAGCCCAGAGTGGGGTCCGCCCTGAGGCCATGCTGCAATGAGGCTGTTGGGGCGCGGGGGGTGGGATTCAGAGGCGTCCCGCGGGGGAGGGGGGTAAGAGGAGGCCAGCACCCCGCAGTCCAGAGGTCGAGTGGGGACAAGTCACAAGTTCAGAGAAGTTGAGCTTCCCGTGAGGAGATGCAGACACCGGGATGCTGGCGAGGACAGGGGTTGTGGGCACCACCGGGGGGGGGGGTGGGGGGGGTGGGGGGGTGGGTGCCGGGCTCTGTTCAGATTCTCCAGCTCCCACGGCGCAAAGCAGCCAGTGCCCCCCGCGGACACGCGTGCCAGGAGCACAGCTGCGACCCCCTCTCCCGCCCCCGGCTGGTGAAGAGGAGTCGATGGTGGTCCCCGGGGTGGGGACAGGGGGCTACGACTCCCCAGAAACGGACGCCCCAGGGTCCCTCCCGTTGCACACGAGGCCTAACTGCGACTTCTGCCCGCCCAGGTTCAGGCACAGCTCCAGCTGGAAGGCGTCGCGCACGCGCACCCGCACCTGCACCCGCACCTGGCCGCGCACGCGCCCTACCTGATGTTCCCGCCGCCGCCCTTCGGGCTGCCCATCGCGTCCCTGGCCGAGTCGGCCTCCGCCGCCGCCGTCGTGGCCGCCGCCGCCAAAAGCAACAGCAAAAACTCCAGCATCGCCGACCTGCGGCTCAAGGCGCGGAAGCACGCCGAGGCCCTGGGGCTCTGACCCACCGCCCGCGGCGCGCCCGGCCCCGGCCCCACGACCCCGCCCACGCTGCGTCCCGCACGCGCCCCCTCCGCGCCCCCCGAAGGTTCGCACGGACGCCCTGCAGCGAGCGCGCGGGCCCTGGGGCAGCGGCCTCCCCGCTCGGGGCAGCCCGGGGTGGGGCCCACCACTGGCCTAGGGAGGGGGCCTTCCGGGGCCCTCACGACCCCGCCAGACCCTCGCAGAGACCGTGCGGAAGAACGCAGGTGACGCTCAGACCACCCAGCCCTTTGCCGCGCTGTCTGCACTTCCTGGGACCCTGCGCCATCGGGAGCCCCTGTGTGCCCCTGTGCGCCCCGCGCGCTCCTGTGCGCCCCCGTGCGCTCCCGTGCGCCCCTGTGCGCCCCTGTGCTGCCGGCGGCGTTCCTACCCTGTGCATGTGGCTTCCTACTCGCCTTTGGAAGATCTTAGAGTCTATTAAACAAAAGATCTGGGGCTGGTCTCCGCTGAAGATACCAACACTTTTATTCACTGCCACGAACTTGCTTTTTCGTCTGAGGAGGTTCAGGACGGGTATGGATTTCAATGTGGACTTTCGCCTGCCAGGCAGGGGCCATACTCTGCAGCAATAAGGAACCGCGTCTGAGGACCTCCACAAGGTGGGGTGGGGGTGGGGGAGACCTGGTTCTCCCAGGTTGGGACCGTTTTTTTTGGGGAGGGGGAGGGGGTTGAACCTGAATGACGAGCACGGTCTTCACGCACATGTTTGGCCC
This sequence comes from Leopardus geoffroyi, assembly GCF_018350155.1. Classification (NCBI taxonomy): domain Eukaryota; kingdom Metazoa; phylum Chordata; class Mammalia; order Carnivora; family Felidae; genus Leopardus; species Leopardus geoffroyi. The sequence goes on from NC_059343.1 coordinate 466,311, forward strand.
CAAAGCACCGAGTTTAGGATTCCTTGTGCCATACTACAGGCGACTTTATAACTTTTCCAGCATTTGATTCCCGAATTGATGATTTTTTTTTTTTTTTTTTTTTTTTTTGCTGTTTTACAGAATTCAGACGCAAATAACTTGCATAGAGACACAGGGGCGGGTGGTTTTAAGGTATGATACTGATGCAGCATTAACTTTGGTGAAATGCAGTTAAGTGCAATACTGTAAATATTATAGATTTAAAAAAAAAATAGCCGTGCACTCTTGACCCCGTCAGCTTCGGAATTCCAAGGGCATTACCCTCCTCCTGCATGCTGCGGCCCGGCCAACTGGGGGCCCATCGCCAAACCCGAGGCGGGGGGGGGGGGGGGGGGTGTCTGGCGTGGGCCGAGCAAGACCGGGGGCCTGTCAGGATGTGACGCTGCTGGCTGAGCTGTTTCTGAGAAGGGAAGAGTGGGTGACGTCCTCCGGGCAGCGAGTTTGAAGACAGTGTTTTGTAGCCGAGGTCCCAGGTTTTACTTCTCCTCTTTTCTTTTTTGTTTCTCCCTGAGTCCCCCCCAGGCCCCCCTCCCGGCCGCGTTGTGTAAGCACCACACGGCGACTTAGTTGAGCAGGTGGCATGGGATAGGAAAGTCGCTTGAAATGGTGTAGCCACAGGGTTCGGGGTCCCCAGCGATGCACCTGAGTTTCGGGCGAGGCGCTTTGCGGGCACTGCGTGGGCTCCGGGGGCCACGCACCAGGGCTGGGCTTGTCTACCTCGGAGAGACGCCTGTGTTTTTGCCTTAGGGGCCGAGGGCTGCCCAGACGGAAGCGGCTTTCTCCATCAGTGTGCCAACCCCTACCCGGCCGTCCAGCCAGCGTTTCATGAGCTGCACGCGTTCATTCTGTGTCCAAAACACGTTTCGCTCTTTCCGGATTTGGCCTTGGCGGCTGTCTTTCCTTATCCCCGAACTTTGGTATATTTTCTTCACGAGACAGAAAACGTTTCCTTCCGGGCAAGGAAACATTTTCTACCTTTCCACGGGGCTGAGATGCAGACACGTTTGGATGCGTCTCATTTCTGTCATCTGAAATTCTTTATAGGAACCGAAAGGCCCCTCCGACATTTCCCCCCACCCCCTGAAATTTTAATAAATCTCTAAAATGACAGAGCAAGACAGAGAAAGTAAGGTCAGTATTTTTAAATCACTCACAACTTTTTATGTCAGACGTCACAGCTGTGAATAAAAAAAAAAAACAAAAAACAAAACAGGAGGTCCTACAAAGCTTGAACTTTCCTTTCCATGCAAACAGTGCATTTCCAACCTTTTAAAGCTAGTGGCATTCATCCGAAAATGTAACACTTGGCGAAGGTTCCAGGTAAAGCGTGTGCATCCGTATTTTCTTGTTTGTTTGAAAAAGCTTACAAAATTTTTGCCTAAACACACTCTTCACAGACCACTCCCTACGCCCCAGAAAACTCCCTGCACATGAGCACAAGACATGGGGTCTGCAGCTTCCACTTCCGGTTGTGCTGGTGGGGGGTCACCTAATCCTCGTGTGGTCTAGGTGCCCCGGCCCTTCACCCCGGGGCCGTGGCATCACCCGGGGGCGTGCACGTGGTGCAGAACTGGGACAGGGCGTCAGAAAAATGACACGCATGAAACGGATGCCTCTGGGCTGTTGCTGTTTTCTGCTCAAACCAGGATCCCTTTCAAAGTCATTCGTGGGACATCCCAACGGCGCCTTGGTCACAGCGGGAAATGTCACCTGGAAAGCACGTTGGGCAGGGTTGCGTGTTGACGCGGCTGTAGGCAGACTATTGGGTTTGTCAGACCTACAGAGGGTTCCCACGGGTGCGCGGGGTGAGCCGTGGGCTGGTTCCCATATCCACCCGGCTCTGCCGGGCCCACTTCGCGAGGAGGCGTCAGCCCCAGGATGCTTTTTCTTTTTCTGAAACCTTGGCCACAGAGTACTGTCAGGACGGAAATCGCCCGGTTTGGCAAAACGGAGTTCTTGTAAGATGTTGCTGCTCTCTTGGACCTTTGTTACGAATTCCATCTTTCCTTCCTCGGGTTGTGTGTCTGGGAAACCGCGACCGATGGCGTCACTGGGGAAGGTTCTGGAGCTTCTGGATCTGGGGTGCTGGGCATACTCTACGGATGATGTGCGTGCCTCTTGCATGCTTGGGGAAGCACGGCTACCCAGCACTGCTGGTTCAGAGGCACGGGGATGCCCTTTTCTTCTTGTCTGTATGGGGCATCCACACGGTGACTTTCTTTACTCTGACAGAATCGAGCACTGGGCCCGACGGGGTTCCTGAATCACTTACGGGAAAAGCAAGCCAGTCTGGAGCACGTGTTCTGACGCGTTGCCACGTCCATCAGCTAATTGGGTTGGCATCCATGCTCGAGGGTGGGGGGGGCCTTCAGAGCCTCAAATGCCCCCTGATCTCCTGGGGCAGGGACTGTCCCCACACCTCGCTGCAATGCAAGCTGGGCACTGTGGCTGCCTCCGCTCCCTACAAGTCTGAGTTCCAGGTGTGGGCTTCCTTGTGTCCTTGGCCACGAGCATCTGTGGTCTGTGCCATGGGGGGACATGTGGGTGTCTAAAGTGGAACCAGGAGCACGTTGGGCACTGGTGTGCGAGCTCACGGCCAACCCTCTGGTCGCGATGGAAAGGACACCCCAGCCTTCTCTGCTCCCACACTTGGCTTCCAATCTAATTCCTTAATTTTCCTCAAGGTACAAGCCCCTTTTCCTGGGCATTTTCACCGGGGCACAGAGCTGAGCACAAGGACCCAACATTTTCAGGCACTTTGCCCCTTCCTTGCCCCGAGTTTTGGAGGTTGGGGAGGAGGGGGAGGTCTGTTCAGTTGACAAGTTTTAAAACCTGGTGCCTAATTTATTGAAGTTTATTAAAAATTAGCTTAGGGATATGCTGACTTTTTTTTTGTTTTGTTTTCAATACACGTGAAAACTTGATGCAATTTATAAATGTTTTATTGAAATTTGATATTTAATGAGAAATCAGCTGAAGAATGTAGAAAATATCAACTTTCAAAGCTATTAAGCGTGCTATTTATTGAAAGGTGATAGTTTGATAACCGAGCCCCGTTGTAGGTTGAGGTGGCATCAGAGGGAGGCAAGGTTCTCTGCTTTTTGACTTTGGATGTATGTGGATGTGTTATTTATTGCCTTTAGTTTTTTTTTTTTTTTTTTTTGGTTGAAAGTTCATAAATATGTGCTATTTTAATTATGGTGAGTGTAAATTTGACATTGCCTTGCATTTATTTTTATATTTTTTAAGCCTCTTGCTTTGCCGCCTCCCCCTTCCCCCCCCCCACCCCCGAATTATGAGGAGCGACTAGGATTTACGGCACAGCCACAGCGTTTGGGTTATGCATACGAGCTTTGTCTGGACCTACAGACGTGTTCAGGGATCGCTCCAACGAAAAGAAGTAACAGAAGCTTTCCCAAACCAGCGGTCTTGAAAACCTGTATCCCTCTGCTATCGTGGGGCTGGGGGGTGGCGGTGGGCGGAAACCATGCGGGAGGGGTTTTTCTGGCCATGCTTGCAGGTTGGTAACATGAAATGTTCTCACGTTTAGTTCTAGTTACAAAGTGTATTTTGTCAAACCATATAGTATGAATGTACATCTTGTCAAACGGAGATATAAATAAACTTATAAATATTTGTATTCAAGTGTTAAAAAAAATTCTCCACTCTCCACCCCCCCTCCCCTGAGGCGGGCTCCTTGCAACATGCAGGTGTGGGCCGGGGCTGGAAAGAGAGCGTTGTTTTCTCGTCCACACAGAAGTGTGTGTCTGTGTATTTCCGGCTCGCGTCTGGCACCCGTCTCCCGGGTTTTCAGCGGCCTCTGATTTCTGCTCCTGTAACCAACACCCCCTTATGGACGTGTACCTTTTCCTAGTTTTTTACTATCCAAGTCCACATCCTCCCAGAAGCTGGGGAAAGGAAGAGAAACAAAGAAAAAAATCCCCATTTTGAATCAACTCAGAAGGTTGGGATGACCGTGGAGGCATTTCTGAGAAGCCCGAGGATGTTGGTTTTGAGTTTCCAATTTTAATTTTTTTTTCTTTTCTCGTGGGACGGTATAAGGAGGGACCACCTCGGCATTGCAACGATGGTTGAGTCATTTTGGAAAAAAAAAAAAAAAGAAAGAAAAAGAATGAATGGGGGAAAAAATCAAGCTTTCAAAATGAGAACATTTTTTGGCCTTGGCTTTTTATCTCCTTATGTGAAGGAAAGTTAACGACCTGACTTAGCCGCGCTCGCGGGTTCCCAGAGCGGATAGAAACCACATGTGTGGACACAGGGCAGGGCAGACGTGGGCTGGGTGAAGCCATCCCTGAGACACTGGCACCATGGCTGGCCGGGAGGGCTGGGGGTCTCTCTGTGCTTGGGGGGGGGCGAGCCCACAGACAGGTGCGAAAGTCCCGTGCACCCAGGTTCTCCTTCTCCAGCCACGGAGGAGACTTGGACGACTTGCTCTCTGCTGCTGACCCTCCAGCCTCAACATTTCCTTTCTCTTTTGTGGCCCGCATGCCACAAAACCGGTCCATACCCGCAGCTCCCTCCCACAGACCCGTTCCTGTCCTGCAGGAAGGAAGAAAGTGGGGTTTGTCAGGCGACGGGGACCGAGGTCACCGAACAGAGGGCACGTCCTGTGCATGACCCCAGGGTGTGTGGTCCCTGACGGGGTTCCCCATCAGCCTGTCTGAAATCTGCACCCCTGGCTTCCGGAAACCTCTGTCCTTTGGGGGTAAATGCAGCCTGGTTTGACACCTGTGGACTCCCCCTGTGGCTTTGCTGGGAACGTAGTCAGAGCAGATATTCTGTGGTTCACACGACTGTAAATGTCCGTCTGTGTTCAGCGGATCTGTTCCTGGTGTCAAACATATTTGGGGGCCCCCTTCCCTTTGAAGCAGAGTCTGACCTGGAGAGAATCTTGAATCCCTTTCAGATTTTTCTGTGGTTTCTGCTGCAGACTTTTCTTGAACCAGAACACTATATAAATATATATACATTTCAAATATATACTGGAATATTTTAATTTGCACACACAGACGAAGGAGCCGAGGGGTTTTCGGATAACCGTGTCTTACCCCAGTTACGAAATCCCTAAATGGAACAGGAAAGCACGTTGACGTTGCCTCCCGCAGACGCGTTTTCCTTTCCGGGCTTCTGGGGCTTCTGCTGGGGCGTCTGACTTTCGTATTCAACCACGGGCGGCAGGGGGAAGGAGAGGGATATACCGAGAAAGGAAAAACCGCGAGCTGGCCGGGCGCGTATGTTACACACACACACACACACACACACACACACGAGCTCTCCAAATCGTGCAGGGGGCAGTTGTCAGGGAAAATAAACGGGTTTGAGATTTCACCAGTGGATCTATGCTCGGAAGGAGGCACAGCCAAGGGAAGTAACATCGGCCACCCCCGCGGCTGAAGTCCCTACGTGATCCAGCGCTAGGGACGTGATCCAGTGAGTTTTTAAAAACGTGCCTTGATTTCTTTCCTTGGAACGTGGAGATTCTCAGAATAAAGACGAATACTGAGTGTATGTGGACACGTCTGGTTAGTTTCCACGTGTGGCCGTGCATGTGGTGGTTCATTTGTGGGTTTCTCTCCCCACGTTGGTTAAAGTGGCGTCTTTCACTTTCACTATCCTTTGTGTGGAGCGTTTACCTAAAACCATGGAGAGTTAGCTTTGGATTTTAAAACAATGGAACCTCACCCGCTTCCGTGAGCACTTTGGGTTAAAATCTGCAGATCTTCACATAGACATTCACAGGGACCCATGGCACACGCGGTAAACCCGTGTTGTCAAGTTGCTTCCTCTGTTACTGTTTCTGCCGTGAGATGTAAGTGTTATCCTGTGCTCAAGACGTCAAAGGATGCTTGCTGACTGGAGCCATCCGTCTCCCTATGAAATTAAAAAGGCCAAAGACAGAATCTGTCGCCGCGTAAGTAGGCGTGATGGGTGTGCGATCTTACGCACAAATGCACCGCGGAAAAGATGTGTCCAGACGGGAAACAAGGTTTGCCATGAGGCCGTGAGAAAGCAATTGAAATATAATTTTTTTCATGTTTATTTTTGAGAGAGAAAGACACACAGAGCGTGAGCGAGGGAGAGACAGAGAGGGAGACACGGAATCCGAGGCAGGCTCCAGGCTCCGAGCTGTCGGCACAGAGCCGGACGTGGGGCTCAAAGTCACGGGCCGTGAGATTGTGACCTGAGCCGAAGTCAGACGCCCAACCGACTGAGCCCCCCAGGCGCCCCGAAAGCAGTTCAAATCTAAAGCAGTATCGTCCTGTGCACCGAGCACACCCATTAAGGTGGCTAACGAGTTTGCTTCCTGGGGGGGGAGGAAGCTTGCTTCTGGGTCCCGTGGGGGGGAACTAGTACCTTGTAGGTCCGGGCAGATTTGTGGTCTCAACGGTTGCAGTGCAGCCTTGAGACCCAACACAGGGTCTTGCTTTGATCCCACATTCCTAGGACCAGGACCTGCCAGTTGAAACAGGATGTGCTTTTATGGGCACTTTCTGCTGTGGCGAGCAAAGGGTCTGCATCCTGCTGGACCCGGAAAGCCGTATGCAACATTATGGCTGATGCCTTTGGGACACACCGTGTGCTTCCCGCCCCCCCCCCCCACCGCCCCCCAGAAGAGTGTACTCAAATGTTATGTCATAACAATGCACTCTGCACAGAGTCTACACTGAGATAACACAATCCAAAGATGCCCCAAACACGCTGTTTCCCCACGAGCTACCGTTTATCTGAAAACATAATGTACTCAGACGCGGGAGAGTTTAACAATTGTTGCAAAAGATTCACTATGATGCAGGAGGGTTGAACAATCGTTGCAAAAGAGTCAGCGTGGTGCAGGAGGGTTTAACAATTGTTGCAAAAGATTCACAATGATGAAGGAGGGTTGAACAACTGTTGCAAAAGAGTCAGGGTGGTGCAGGAGGGTTTAACAATTGTTGCAAAAGATTCACAATGATGAAGGAGGGTTGAACAACTGTTGCAAAAGATTCACTATAATGCAGGCAGGTTTAACAATTGTTGCAAAAGATTCACAATGATGCAGGAGGGTTGAACAATTGTTGCAAAGGATTCAGGGTGGTGCAAGAGGGTTTAACAATTGTTGCAAAAGATGCACTATGATGCAGGAGGGTTTAATAATTGTTGCAAAAGATTCATGATGATGCAGGAGGGTTGAACAATTGTTGCAAAAGATTCATGATGATGCAGGAGGGTTGAACAATGGTTGCAAAAGATTCGGTATCAGGCGCACACACACAGAGTGGAAACATTTAACGCGTTGAAATTATGCTGTGTATTCAGGAAGTTAAATGGAGTATGACCACACGTTTTGGTTGATTTTCTGGAGGAGCAAAGTCGGCACAGGGAAATTTCCCCAGCCCCTTTACGGCGCGAGGCCATGCACGTACCGACCGCAGCGACTGCTTGTGAAATTCCCAGTCGCCCAGGTGGCCCCCTTAGCGGGTATCAGAGTAAGAACCCTGCACTCTGATCGAGCCTATACATAGAAATCAGAGTGGTTTCCCCCAACAGAAACGAGAAGAAACCAGCCGAAAGCATTCAGTGCGATACGCATTGTTGGCATTCTTTTTTCAGAGGTACCTGGTCGTCACCTCCACACCCGGCATCTGCGTAGCTGTGTTAACTTTCTGTCCTTCTCTTTCATCTCTGTTAATTATACAGTCTGAGTGTGTGCGTGTCTGACACAATTTCGTGTCTTCCTCGATTCCCGGTGGTTACTGTCATCACCAGTATCACTGTGACCCCTGCCCGTTCCTATCCGCTTGCACCGCTGGGAGGAGGACGATGGGAACAGTGTTTTTTTTTCTTCTTTAAGTTCCATTTATTTATTTATTTATTTATTTTTGGCGGGGTGGGGGGAGGACAGAGAGACGGAGACACAGAATCGGAAGCAGGCTCCAGGCCCCGAGCTGTCAGCACAGAGCCCGACGCGGGGCTCGAACCCACGAACCGTGAGATCATGACCTGAGCCGAAGTCGGACGCTCAACTGACTGAGCCCCCCGGGTGCCCCTGGGAGCAACCTTTTAATGGGTCCTCTTCACTGTGCTCTGAGACGAGTCGATAGTTTGGGTCACTTCCTGGGGAACCAGAAAGCAGGTAGATTCTACACTGAGATGGGGAGTAAAGGAGGAATCCACAGGGGCCACGGCACCAGGAATCGCCAGCACATCCAGGTGGGATCATAGGGCTGGTGCTAACTTTCCTCCTCTCACCGTAGCGTCTGGACCCGCTTCTGCTGTTGCAAACGAGATATCTAAGGAGGTGTCACTGCTGACACAGTGCAAGTCCCCAAGCTTTTCTACAAGCTCCTGACAACTTTCCTGTCATAGTAAGTGCTCCATATGCAGTCACATAGGTGTTTCTTCTGTACGTGTTCTACGACCATCGGGAACAAGACAGATTTAGCCTCAGTTGGGACGTTACGTTGGCCGAGCCGGTGCAGACAACACCCAGAGCTGCATTTACGTTCAGCGGTTACACTCCTGATTCTTTCTCGTCTTCTGACATAGATGCCAATGAAATGCACCTCAGATGACGTTGAGATTCTGTCCTGTGGCTGACGGGCACCAGAACCTGCTTTCCATGGGGTTTCCTGGGCCGGCCACAACTCATTGCCAAAAGTTCTGTGGCTTCACTCAACAGAGATTAATGCTGTACCAGCTCTGGAGAATAGAGTCAGATCCGGGCAGGGCAGAGCCACTGAGATCCAGGAGGGGCAGGACCCCTGAGATCAAGGAGGGGCAGGGCCACTGAGATCCAGGCAGGGCAGGGCCACTGAGATCCAGGCAGGGCAGGGCCCCTGAGATCCAGGCAGGGCAGGGCCCCTGAGATCCAGGCAGGGCAGGGCCACTGAGATCCAGGAGGGGCAGGACCCCTGAGATCCAGGCAGGGCAGGGCCCCTGAGACCCAGGCAGGGCAGAGCCACTGAAATCCAGGAGGGGCAGGACCCCCGAGATCCAGGAAGGGCAGGGCTGCTGAGATCCAGGGTGGGCAGGGCTGCTGAGATCCAGGAGGGGCAGGACCACTGAGATCCAGGCAGGGCTGGACCCCTGAGACCCAGGAGGGGCAGGGCAACTGAGATCCAGGAGGGGCAGGACCCCTGAGATCCAGGCAGGGCAGGGCTGCAGAGATCCAGGAGGGGCAGGACCACTGAGATCCAGGAGGGGCAGGGCCACTGAGACCCAGGCAGGGCAGGACCCCTGAGATCCAGGCAGGGCAGGGCCACTGAGACCCAGGCAGGGCAGGACCCCTGAGATCCAGGCAGGGCAGAGCCACTGAGACCCAGGCAGGGCAGGACCCCTGAGATCCAGGCAGGGCAGGACCCCTGAGATCCAGGCAAGGCAGGGCTGCTGAGATCCAGGAGGGGCAGGACCACTGAGATCCGGGCAGGGTAGGGCCGCTGAGATCCAGGCAGGGCAGGGCCTCTGAGATCCAGGAGGGGCAGGGCCACTGAGTTCCAGGTAGGACCACTGAGATGCAGGAGGGTCAGGGCCACTGAGATCCAGGCAGGGCAGGACCACTGAGATCCAGGCAGGGCAGAGCCACTGAGATCCAGGCAGGGCAGGGCTGCTGAGATCCAGGCAGGACAGAGCCACTGAGATCCAGGCAGGGCAGGGCCACTGAGATTCAGGCAGGGCAGGACCACTGAGATCCAGGAAGGGAAGGACCACTGAGATCCAGGCAGGACAGGACCACTGAGATCCAGGCAGGGCAGGACCACTGAGATCCAGGAAGGGAAGGACCACTGAGATCCAGGCAGGGCAGGGCTGCTGAGATCCAGGCAGGGCAGGGCCGCTGAGATCCAGGCGGGGCAGGACCACTGAGATCCAGGCAGGGCAGGACCACTGAGATCCAGGCAGGGCAGGGCCACTGAGATCCAGGCAGGGAAGGGCCCCTGAGATCCAGGCAGGGCAGGGCTGCTGAGATCCAGGCAGGGCAGGGACACTGAGATCCAGGAGGGGGACAGGGCCGCTGAGACCCAGGCAGGGCAGGATCCCTGAGATCCAGGCAGGGCAAGACCCCTGAGATCGAGGAGGGGCAGGGCCACTAAGATCCAGGCAGGCAGAGCCACTGAGATCCAGGGGGAGCAGGACCCCTGAGACCCAGGCAGGGCAGGGCCGCTGACATCCAGGCAGGGCAGGGCCACTGAGATCCAGGGGAGGCAGGGCTGTGCTCCCTCCAGAGGCTCCAGGGGAGGGTCCTTCCTGTTCCTTCCAGCTTCTGGGGCTCCAGGCGTCCCTGGGCTTGTGGCCGCGTCCCTCCCGTCTCTGCCTCTGCCTTCACGTGGCTTCTCCTCTGTGTCTGTGTCTCCCCTTCTGTCTCCTACAAGGACACCTGCCATTGGATTCAGGGCCACCCTGACCCAGGATGGGCTCATCTCAGATCCTTCACTTACTCACATCTGAGAAGACCCTGTTTCCAAATATGGTCCCTTGTGAGGGTACAGAGGACGTGAATCTCGAGGGCGCTGGTCAGACCTGGGCTGGGGAAGGTGGGCGTCACATCATGTCTGAGTATGTATGTCCTGAATCTAAGAAACTGGTAGTTATGACCGCTTAACAACACGGGGTTAATTTCTGCTCAATAGATGTTTCAGAAACTGCCATAGAGAGTGAGCCACAGCCTATGTATGTAAAATTGTTCTCCAAGGAAATATATTTTTTAATACATACAGGTATTTCTCCAAATGCACGACCTCAGGGGGAAAATGGCACGTGTTGGACATTTATTGTCAACGTCTGGGCAGTCGGGTCCGGAGAGGGACACACAGCCCGGGGCTGACCCCGTGACATAAGGGCCCTTGTATTAAAATCTCCCTGACCCTGCGTGCTGACACAAGGCTGGTCTGCCTGGGTGGGCATTTAACCATCATCGGTCCCCAACGTCACTGTGTTGCCTTTGCTTCACGGCGTATTCTGTTTCTGGATATAGAGTCCGAAACCGGAGAGGCGTTTCCTGGGTTATTCGAGAACTCAGCGCTAATGTGTGCTAATGACCTCCGTAATTACGTTCCCGGGTAGAGAGCACCGCGTCATCTTGTAAAACGTTTCATTAATTTGTTTTTTGCTTCTCGGCCGCAACGAAATTCACACACCCTGAGATTCACCTTCTCAGTGTGTGCGATTCCGGGGTTTGTTAGTATGTTCAAGATGGTGTGCGAGCCTCACCCGTTGCAGAACATTTTCGTCATCCGCCAAAGGGAACTCTGTACCCGTGGAGCTGTCTTTTCCAACCCTCTCCCCTCCCCCGCCCCCAGATGTTCCTTGGATGCGGTTAATCGCTAATGTCTTTTCCAGTATTACAGATTTGTCTCCTCTGCTGATTTCATGGGCATTTGGGTTGCTTTCCGTTTGGGGTTAATTACGAATAATGCATCCATGTAGGAGCTTTTGTGCGGGCAATGGACTTGCAGGGTCATAGGTCAAGTGTACATCGAGGTTTTAAAGGAATCGGCTGTTGGGGCGCCTGGGTGGCCCCGTTGGTTGCGCGCCCAAGTTCGGCTCAGGTCATGATCTCGCGGTTTGTGACTTCGAGACCCGCGTCGGGCTCTGCTGACAGCTGGGAGCCTGGGTCCTGCTTCCGATTCTGTGTCTCCTTTTCTCTCTGCCCCTCCCCCACTTGTACTCTGTCTCTCTCTCGAAAATAAATAACAGCATGGGGCGCCTGGGTGGCGCAGTCGGTTAAGCGTCCGACTTCAGCCAGGTCACGATCTCGCGGTCCGGGAGTTCGAGCCCCGCGTCAGGCTCTGGGCTGATGGCTCAGAGCCTGGAGCCTGTTTCCGATTCTGTGTCTCCCTCTCTCTCTGCCCCTCCCCCGTTCATGCTCTGTCTCTCTCTGTCCCAAAAATAAATAAACGTTGAAAAAATAAAAAAAAAAAAAAAAATAAAGTCTGTATTTAAAAAAAAAAAAAAAAAAAAAAAAAAAAGAAAATAAATAACAGCATTAAAAAAATGTGAAGGAGTTGACTGTTTCCCAAAACGCATGTGCCAGCCATGGATGGGCTACGGATTCCTGTTTCTTTGGCAAGTCGTCACGGGGAACAGTCTTATTCCATAGTTCACATGCTCCTCAGCCGCTTGTGTATCTTTGCAGGGAGAAATGTGCATTCACCTCCTTGCCCCAATTTTCAATGCCCTTTTTATTGTTGAGCTGTCACGGTTCTTTACATATCGTGGATCCGAGGCTCGTATCACGTATGCGGCTTGCACATATCATTTCCTGTGCTGTGCGTTGAAGCACAAAAGGTTTTTGGTTTGGGTGAAATCCAAACCGACGTATGGTTTCACTTTGATTGTTTATGCTTTTGGATTTGTGCCTAAGAAGCCACAGCTTAATCCAAGATTGGGAAGACGTATACCGATGTTTTGTTCTGAGAGTTTTATGGTTTTGGTCTTTGTATATCCTGTGAGGTAGGGATCTAGCCGTCCTCTTTCTCGTGTTGATGTACAGTTTTCCCAGCGCCTCTGTGCTGCCATGGCACCCTCGGCGACCATCAATTAGCCGTAGTATATGGCTTTAACAATGGACTCCCCGTTCTGTTCCATCAGTCTGTATGTACCCTGTGCCCCAACCACACACTCGGGATTATGAGAGCTTTTTATTAAGTTGCAAAATCAGGAAGGGCAAGTGAGTCCTCCAACGTCCTGCTCCTTTTCCAAGATAACACTATCTTACTATTTTTGGAAGAAGTTATGAAGAGTTGGTGTAAATTCTTTACATATCTACCAGAATTCACCTCGGAGACCCACTGGGACTGGGGTTTTCCTTCAGGGGAAGGATTTTAAAAAAATTTTTTAATGTTTATTTACTTTTGAGAGAGAGACACAGCATGAGTAGGGGAGGGGCAGAGAGAGAGGGAGACACAGAATCTGAAACAGGCTCCAGGCTCTGAGCTGTCAGCACAGAGCCCGACGCAGGGCTCGAGCTCACAGACCGTGAGATCATGACCCGAGCCGAAGTCAGCTGCTTAACCGACTGAGCCACCCAGGCATCCCTATTTTATTTAATTTTAATTTAACTTCATTTAATTTTATTTTACTTCATTTTGTTATATTTTATTTTACTTATTTTGTTCTACAGTCTTTTTTTTTTTAACATTTTTTTCTTTACATTTATTTATTTTTGAGAGACAGAGAGAGACAGAGCACGAGCAGGGGAGGGGTAGAGAGAGACACACACACACAGAATCCGAAGCAACTCCAGGCTCCGAGCTCTCAGCACGGAGCCAGACGAGGGTGGGAGAGCGCAGGACGAAATCAGAGAGACAGGGAGAGAAAGAGACAGAGGCAGAGAGAACCAGAGACAGGGAAAGAGAGACCCAGGGACAGACATGACAGAAATGGGAGACAAGGACGACAGCAGGAACACAGCGTGATCGTGATGGAAAATCATCGCCCTGACGCTTACCCCTCGCGTGAAGCATGTTTCCACGTGTCTGTAGTCTCTGCAGGCTTCGAACATACTTTTGACACAGTTATAATAACACCTATGCACTTTGGCCAGTTTCTTTCCCCATCTAGCCTCGAAGCATGAGGTAGGGCACACTCATTTATATTAAGAAATACGGCTGCCAGATTCACACCAGCGCTCAGACTCGCCAGTGTAAACATTCGCCGTGACGCAAGGGAAGTCTACTGGTTAAAAAAAAATCAATTCTAAAATACAGCTTAATGAGAGTTGGAAACTCAAGTTAAGTGGGTGTCCCACCCAGGCAGAGGCAGCGGAACGGTGTTGGGGCGCACGGTGTGGGCTCCGCGGGGGCGGGAGGATGGTGTTGGGGCGCACGGTGTGGGCTCCCTGGAGGTGGGAGGACGGAGTTGGGGTGCACGGTGTGGGCTCCGCGGGGGCGGGAGGACGGGGTCAGGGCGCACGGTGTGGGCTCCGCGGGGGCGGGAGGATGGTGTTGGGGCGCACGGTGTGGGCTCCCTGGAGGTGGGAGGACGGAGTTGGGGTGCACGGTGTGGGCTCCGCGGGGGCGGGAGGACGGGGTCAGGGCGCACGGTGTGGGCTCCGCGGGGGCGGGAGGACGGTGCTGGGGTGCACGGTGTGGGCTCCACGAGAGTCACAGGAGAGACCGGTTACTGTTTGTCCCCGTCAACAACTGCAGATTAACGACGATCTGGGGCAGAGGCGGCTGCCGGCGGTCGACACGGGCCGGGCCCTGGTTGTGTGCGTGGGGCCGCGTGCACGGAGCTCGGCCTGCCAGCTGAGCCCCGACGGATGCCTTTGCCGGGCGTGCTCCTTCCCCACGGCGCCTGCCGCCCAATCCGTGGCCGAGGGTCTTGGCAGATGAGCCCACGCGCAGAGCCCACGCACGCTCCGTGAGCGGTCCCTGCACACAGCAGCTCTTGGCTCGGCTGGCACACGTGTTTCGAAAAGCGTGGCCAGATGCTTCTGGTTATTCGCCAGCACACGTGTCCGTTCCAATGGAAGCGTTCATTACCACGACTCTCAGTCTGGGCACGTGGAAAACATTGGGCCGAATTGTAGGTGACATACATTTATTCCTCAAAAGACAAATTCAGGCCCTGACCTCCAGAACCCGTGAGCACAACTGTGTTTGCAGATGTGGGTAAGTGAAGGATCTGGGATGAGCCCCTCCTGGACCAGGGGGGCCCTGACTCCAATGGCAGGTGCCTTAAGAGATAGAAGGGGAGAGACAGAGACAGAGGAGAAGCCCCGTGAAGCCGGAGGCGGACACGGGAAGGACGCGGCCACAGTCCAGGGACGCCTGGAGCCCCAGAAGCTGGAGGAGGCAGGAAGGAGCCTCCCCTGCAGCCTCTGGAGGGAGCATAGCCCTGCCTGGATCCCAGCGGCCCTGCCCATCCTGGGTTTCAGGGGTCCTGCCCTCCCTGGATCTCAGCAGCCCTGCCCCTCCTGGATCTCAGCAGCCTTGCCCCTCCTGGATCTCAGCGGCCCTGCTCTGCCTGGATCCCAGCGGCCCTGCCCATCCTGGGTCTCAGTGGTCCTGCCCTGCCTGGATCTCAGCAGCCCTGCCCTTCCTGGATCTCAGCGGCCCTGTCCCCTCTGGATCTCAGCAGCCCTGCCCCTCCTAGATCTGAGACTTCCAGTCTCCAGAGCTGTGATAACTCCCTAGTGTTCTCAGCCATCCACTTTGTGGTAATTTTTACAGCACCCCCAGGGCTGTCCTGTGCTCACCCCCAGTGCTGGGAAGTTCCAGTCAGCAGCTTTGCCTGCTGGGGGTTCTGCTGCTGTCCCGTCTTCCATGAACCGAGCGTCCCTGAGGTCTGCAGAGCTGAAGCCACAGGGGGCACCAGCAAGGAAAACATTTGCCCCGTGGCTGTCTTCTCGGAACAGTCCTGCCTCCGACGCATTTTCATTCTGAAGGAGGATCGTCGCTGAGAGAGGCAGAGTTGAAAAGCCCCTCTTTGCTCAGCAGACGGAATGATGGGCTGGCCACGTTCCGGACACATCTGAGGCCTCTGGCTGTGTTCAAATGCTTCTGCTTGATAGGAATTCCAAGCTCATTTTTTTCCTGCCAAGTACTCCTTCCTCTCTGTTTTTGAACTCGTATGAATAGAAGGCGGAAACTCAGCCCTCAGAGTTTTGATCCTGTGATAGTCCCACCATCCCAGCAACGGTCTGGAAGAGACGTCTGATGGTCACGGGATGGACGGGAGGCTTTGAAAGTGGCTCTTGGCCAAGAGTAGCCGGCAGAGTTGGAACCTCCCAACTGCTTGTGGGGAGAAAGTCAGAGCCCATGTTTCTTGGTGAAACTTGAGCTCAGGTTTGCCAATTTACTGGAAGATGTGCATGTGTATGTGTGTGTGTGTCTGTGTGTGTGTGTGTCTGTGCATGTGTGTGTGGTCCTGCCCATGTGAATCTCAGCAGCCCTGCCCTGGCTGGATCTCAGCGACCCTGCCTTGCCTGGATCTCAGGGGTCCTGCCCCTCCTGGATCTCAGAAGTCCTGCCCCTCCTGGATCTCAATGGCCCTGCCCTGCCTGGATCTCAGTGGCCCTGCCCCTCCCGGATCTCAGTGGCCCTGCCCTGCCTGGATCTCAGTGGCCTGCCCCTCCCGGATCTCAGTGGCCCTGCCCTGACTGGATCTCAGTGGCCCTGCCCTGCCTGGATCTCAGAGGCCCTTCCCTGCCTGGATCTCAGTGGCCTTGCCCTTCCTGGATCTCAGTGGTCCTTTCCTGCCTGGATCTCAGTGGCCCTGCCCTGCCTGGATCTCAGTGGCCCTGCCTCTCCTGGGTCTCAGTGGCCCTGCCCCTCCTGGATCTCAGAGGTCCTGCTCCTCCTGGATCTCAGTTGTCCTGCTCTGCCTGATCTCAGTGGCCCTGTCCTGCCTGGATCTCACTGGTCCTGCCTGGATCTCAGTGGCCCTCCCCTGCCTGGATCTCAATGGCCCTGCCCCTCGTGGATCTCAGTGGCCCTGCCCCCCCTGGATCTCAGCAGCCCTGCCCTGCCTGGGTCTCAGTGGCCGTGCCCCCCCTAATCTCAGCAGCCCTGCCCTGCCTGGATCTCAGACCCTGGTCCCCAGAGCTGGGTGAGCACAAACTCCTGTGTGTGGAACCCCCAAGTGTGTGGTCATTTGTCACAGCCGCCCCAGGACTCTCCTGGCCGTCAGCAGCCCCACCTGGTTAGGAGGCAGGTTTGGGGACGCTCTGGATTTCTTGCTCTCCCGTCCCCCCTCTCTCCTCCCACTGTCCTGCCAGAACTCCCAGGGTCGCCTCCTGGATCACACCCCTGGGTCGCACAGTGTCGTCAGGAATCTGCTGCTGGGGACCTGGCTGAAGTGACAAATATTTTATCAGCTACTGCGTGCCTGTGGGAGCTCGCTCGCGCGTTGCAGACGGATGAATCACGGAAAGCTGTCGTGTCTCCCGACCCGTCTCGCAGACACAACTTAGCGCCGCCCGGAGGCAGCAGTCTGTGTTCCCGGGACTGTGATCAGCAGACGTGCAGCCTGTGTGGCCGTCTGTTTACATCTGCTCCTTCGCAGCCCGGCCCTGAGTCCGCCGTGGGTGGGTCTGCAGCATCCGTGACGCGTCGCATCAGCCTCCCGTCTGCAGACGTTTCTAAGGCTCTCGGGTCACCAAAGGCACAGCCTCACAAGGGCAGGGTGTTCTGGGCACGGGGACCCGGTGCCTACGTTGCAGGCACGTCCTGTCTCGTTGCTGTGGATTCTGCTTTGAGAACGTTCTGTCTGCAGCTGGTTTGAAAGGGACGCGGCCCCAACTCATCTTTGGAGCTGACGTTTTCACGAGACCAAAGCTTCATAATTATTAACACCTGGGGTTGAGTGTGTGGCCAGGAACCCCCGGTCCCCGGTGCCCTATCTCCGTGTGGGTCTACACCGGGAGGGCATACGTCTGAAGAGACAGCGTGTGGTTACAGCACAGAGCCTAAGGCGGATTTTGGTGGGGCAGGGCGCCCGGGTTGTCGCACAGGTTCCGCACTAATAAATCTTGTATTCATTTATTCACAGTGTTCGTGAATGCCACTGCGTGAGCACGTGATGGGCTGCTCCCGTGTCCTCAGCGGGAAGAACTAATACAATAACATGTAATTACTAACACAAATGAAGCGTCCTCCCGTGGCTCGCGAGGGAGTAAAGCCACGCTCGGCGGTGCTCAGCCGCCCCCGGGTTTCTATCCGTTACCTTCCCTGCGAGGCTGCTGGCTGGGCTCCAGAGCGTGGACACAGAAGGGTGGTCACGACCCCAGCTGGTTGTGCGGTCCCCGCGGACCCGCACGTGGGGACGAGCCACGGCAACCCACCGCGAGGCCACGTGCACGCTGCATGGCGCGGTCGCTAGGGTCGTTTAGGAAAACGAATGGGAGGCTGCGGGATCAGTGGGGTGTGCTCTTGGGTGAGACTCAGGGATCCCGCAATGGCTGTTCCCTCGGTCCTCGATGCCCTTCCCGCAGGCGTCCGAGGGGTCGCCTTCCTTTGAGTCTGCCCCAGTGTCACTTTTGCAGCGGTCGATGTTTCCTGGGTGATGAGATTCCCGCACCCGCACCCCGCGTTCCTGATCCCTCGCCCTCCTTCCCTCCCCGCCGAGTCTAGAAGGCTGCATCCTGGACTGACTCCTACTGGCCGGTCTCCCCATCCCCCACCTGGAACAGGGGGCTCCTGGTGGCCTCAATGTGGTGCCAGCACATAGTCGGGGCTCCACAAACGTTTGTGGAATGAATGACAGAGGGACGAATGGTTATGCTGTGTGACCCTTCAGTCCCCATGAGGGACAATGACAAGGTGTCCCTGGGGGCCCCTCAGGGTCACTGCCGCCGCCTGCCCAGGCCTGGGACACGGAAGTCTTGAGGGGGAGCACAGTAAGGACCCTGACCCAGGCCGTGCTCTTGTCCACATCTGCACCGCTGGCCCAGGAGCCTCTGTGGACCCCTCCTTAGGGACAGAGGACGGGCCTTCAAAGATCCTTTCCTGGACCCCGACTTGGCACGTCGTGGTTTCCATCCGACCCTCCCTCCTCTGCCTCCCGGGCCCCAGGCTCCCAAAAGGACACAAGGTTTTGGTTCTGGGGGCCCCCAGCGATGAGACCTCCCCCCCACACCTGCATGCATGCACCTGTCCCTGGCCCGGCCCCGTTCCGGGGTGACGGGGGGAGCAGAAGGGGGAGCAGGCCTGTTAACACGTGTAGCCCCCGGTCACATGACAGCAGCATGTGAAGAAAGGCCTGAGTGTCCCTCATCTTTCTGGATATTTCCATTAGCCGCTGTCTTGTTCCAGCCCAGCCGAGCTGGTCCTAGGAGCTGCCCTGAGCCCCCCGCCCCTGTGAACCCCGGCGCCGTCTACACAGCTGGAAGAGGCTTTGTCATAAGCCCTGCGTCTCCCATCTGGTTTGCTGAACACGTGACGTTCACAGAGGCACAGGGGGCACAGGGTCTGGTTCTCGGGGTTCGGCCACGAGCCCCCCCGTGTGCCTGGAGCTGGCTCTCATCCTGTGGAAACCTGCCCACCTCCCTGAGGACAGCCTCCACTTTCTCCTCGGCGCAGACCAATTGATGATGGGCCACGGAGAAGACTGAGCACTCAGCACCCAGCACTCAGCACGCAGCACCCACACTCTGGGGGGGCTTGGGGCCGGTCCTGTAACCTGTGTGGATCTCAGCACCCCCCACCCCCCAGGCAAGTGATGGAGGCAAGCAAGGACCAGACAAGAATACACGTGTCTCCCTGCTTTTGTTAACCCAGAAGCGAAGAAAACGTACAACATTTTGTTAAATGTTCTTGTTGACTTTCGAGTCCAAACTATCTAGTAACATCATGCGACGGGTTACACTGTGTCCCCCCAAGTTCACATGTTGAAACCCTTGCCCCAGGACCTCAGAATGTGGTTATTTTGGAGGTGGGGTCTTTAAACTAGGGATTGAGGTAACATGAGGTCACCATAGTGGGTCCTGATCCGATAGGGGTCCCTATCGGAAGAGGTCAGGACACAGACACGTACAGAGGGACGGCCATGTGAGGACACAGGGAGGGGAGATGATGTCTACACCCAGGAAAGAGGCCTCAAGGGGAACCAACCTCAGTCCCTGCTGGAACTCACACCCTAGCCTCGGCCCTGCCTGGACCTCAGACCCCCAGCCTCTGCCCCTCCTGGACCTCAGACCCCCAGCCTCAGCCCTGCCTGGATCTCAGATTCTAGGCCCCAGCCCTGCGTGGACCTTAGACTCCCAGGCTCAGCCCTGCATGGATCTCAGACCCCCCAACTCAGCCCCTCCTGGACCTCAGACTCCCAGCCTCAGCCCCTCCTTGACCTAGACCCCCAGCCTCAGCCCTGCCTGGATCTCAGACCCCCAGCCTCAGCCCTGCCTGGATCACAGACCTCAAACTCAGCCCTGCCTGGATCTCAGTCCCCCAACGTTGGCCCCGACTGGATCTCAGACCCCCAGCTTCAGCCCTGCCTGGACCTCAGAGCCCCAGCCTCAGCCCTGCCTGGACCTCAGACCCCCAGCCTCGGCCCTGCCTGGATCTCAGACTCCAGCTTTGGGCCTGCCTGGATCTGAGAGTCCCAGCCTCGGCCCTGCCTGGAACTCAGACTTTCGGCCTCAGCCCTGCCTGGACCTCAGAACCCCAGCCTCAGCCCTGCCTGGATCTCAGGTTCTAGGCCCCAGCCCTGCCTGGATCTCAGCCCCCCAGCCTAAGCCCTGCCTAGATCTCAGCCCCCTAGCCTCAGCCCTGCCTGGATCTCAGACCTCCCACCTCAGCCCTGCCTGGATCTCAGAACCCCAGCCTCGGCCCTGCCTGGAAATCAGACCCTTAGCCTCAGTCCTGCCTGGATCTCAGACCCCCAGCCTCAGCCCTGCCTAGATCTCAGACCTCCAACCTCAGCCCTCCTGCCTGGATCTCAGACTCCCAGCATCTGCCCTGCCTGGATCTCAGACCCCCAGCCTCGGCCATGCCTGGATCTCAGACCCCAGCCTTGGCCC
Organism: Leopardus geoffroyi; assembly: GCF_018350155.1. NCBI lineage: Eukaryota > Metazoa > Chordata > Mammalia > Carnivora > Felidae > Leopardus > Leopardus geoffroyi. The sequence goes on from NC_059343.1 coordinate 486,805, forward strand.
CGCCTGGATCTCAGACTCCCAGCCTTGGTGCTTCCTGGACCCCACACTCGCAACCAGAGTCCTACCTGGATCTCAGACCCCCCAGCTGCAGCCCCTCCTGGACCTCAGACTCCCAGCCTCCTCCCTGCTTGGACCTCAGACCCTGAGCCTAGGCCCTGCCTGGATCTCAGACTCCTGGCCTCCAGCACTGGGAGGGAATAAATGTGTGTTAAGATGCCCTGTGTGGGGCATTTATTATGGCCGCATGAGCAGACTAATATATATAATTAATATACAATACATAGTTTATAACATAATAACATGGATAATGAGTTCGTAGGATAAGAACCCGTAATATCGTTAAGGGGGGAAATCCTGCATTTTAAAACAAGTTTAGAGCTTCCTTCTAGCCAGGTGTAAAGAATGTTAAGGTTCCCTGATCATGCTCTCTCTGTCTTGTGCTTCAGGAAACTGATAATTAGGGCAAAACCACTCTTTTAATTATGGCAAATGTTATAATTTTCACGTTCTCTGCCCTGCATACTTTTTTTTTTTTCTCCCCTGGTGGTGTTGATGTGTTTAAGAGAAGTATGGTGAGGGTTGTTTTTTGTTTTTCTTACTTTGCAGCTAGTGGTAGCATTTTATGGTGAGTTTATATATGCATCTAAACTAATATACAATATATAGAATTAATACATATGGTAACTTTACATCTAAACTAATATACAATATATACTTACTGTATATGGTAGCTTTATATATACATATCTAAGCTAATATACAATATGTATATAATTAATATATATGTTAACTTTAAATATAGCTAAGCTAATATACTATATATAATGGATACATATAGTAACTTTATATCTAAACTAATATACAATATATACTTACTGTATATGGTAGCTTTATATATACATATCTAAGCTAATATACAATATATATAATTAATATATATGTTAACTTTATATATATAAGCTAATATACTATATATAATGGATACATATGGTAACTTTATATGTAAACTAATATGCAATATATATAACTAATATATATTGTAACTTTATACATAAGCTAACGTATACTATGGTTAATTAACTTCATAAATTTAATTCACAGAATATATATATTACCTTTGATGTATGGCCATGGATCCTGGATGCAAGGACACTTGGGGACACTTGGGTCCCCATCTGGGCTCCAGGGCACCACTGAGGCCCACTTCCCTGGTGTTCCTACACGTCCTGGGTTTTCTTTTGTTTCACTTGCTAGAATCCGAGAGCTCGTCCCTCCCTTGGAAATAACGGACCTGAAGAAGCTACTTGAAACTATAATTAAACTAAATTCAGTGAAATTCAGGTCATGCGTGTGGTTTCACACAGTTTCCAGGAAGGCGGTGTTCACAGGGGAAAGGACGTGGGGTGTGGACCCTGTCCCTGTCCCTGTCCGTGTCCCTGACTCTGTGGGGACTGCTGTTGGTGAAGAGCCTCGCCTGCGTCCAAACACACCAGGCATCGTGCTTGTGTCCCTTGCAGGCTGACGACGGGGCAGCAGGGAGGTGGCTGGCTGCGTGCTCAGTGCCTGTGGCCCCTGGTCCAGGTGACCCGTCTCTCTTCCGGGTGCCGAGTCCGCGTCCTGGAACCGAGCCCCAGACGTGCTGCGGGAACCTCAGGGACGGGCGCACAGCTTGGCGAGGCCCCTTCAGGGTGCCCAGCTTTGCCTGCATTTTTCCTTATTCTTCTCAGCTGAAGCCCCGCATCGTCCCGGGCCAACCAGGAGGGCTGGTCACCGTCCAGGTGAGGCGTTCACGTCCAAGACGTAAGCGGTCCTCGGTCCCTGGGTCACCCTCGGTGCTCCCGTTCACGGTTCCCGTCGTGGGAACTGCATTTGCAAAGGGCTTTGCAAATTTTCACTTGTGGTGGTTGAACTAAGTAAGTAGCACCGTCTGCCTCCGAACGAATTCTGTTCGCATGGATGCGCACTGAGCGTGGCAGGAGGATGCAGCGCGCGCGCACCCGGCACAGGTGGGTCAGGACGCATGGGTTTTCTGCACCCAGCGAGGGGCTGCTTGGCTTTCAGCAGCCGGAGTTCTGCATCCAGACGCTCAGGGGTGTGAAATGCCCCCTCTCACCCCCCCCACCTCCCCACCCCCTCCTCCCCCCGCCTTGGCCACCCGTCCGCCAGCTCAGGGTGTTGACCAAATCAGGTGCGTGCGGAGGGACCAGTGTGTTCCAGGCACTCGCTGCGCGCGGACCGTCTGGGGAGCTGTCTGAACGCGCGAGCGAGCAGCGGTCCAGGTGGCCGGTATGCGGCGCCATGGGACCCGAGGTGGGGAATAATACAAGCACCTAGACATACCGCAGGTATGCAACCAGGGGAGCCGGGATTGCCCTGTGTCGGGAGTGAATGAAGTGGGTCCTCGGGAAGGATTGTCCTCTGTGCCCAGAGGCGCGTCCACGTGGGGGAACTTCTGGGGAGGTGGGGATCACGGCCTTGTCCGGGGGTGTGCGCGCTTCTTTGCACAAACCGTGACCAAAGTCAGAGAGTCCGGGTCCTGTGTTGCCAGGAACTGGGGAGTCCCTCCTGGGTCCCTGTGAGCGCCCCCAGACGGCTCGCCCGCGCCCCCTTGCATTGGAGAGATTTCTGCGATGAAGCTTACTCCGCTCTGTGTATTTTTTTAAATTAAAACAATTTTTTAAAACATTTATTCATTTTTGAGACACAGAAACAGAGCACAAGCGGGGCAGGGGGAGAGAGAGAGAGAGGGAGACAGGGAATCCGAAGCAGTCTCCAGGCTCTGCGCTGTCAGCATAAGCCCGATGGGGGGCTGGCACCCATGAACTGGGAGATCACGACCTGAGCTGAAGTCAGGCGGTTAACCGACTGAGCCACCCAGGGGCCCCCACTCTGTGCGTTTTGACGTTTCCTGCAGGAGGAAAGAAACCTGGGGGCGGAGATGCGCTGGGCGTTGGGAGAAGGGCACGTGGGCGGCTCCCGGGCCTGCCCAGCCCCGCAGCCCCCGCCCCCACAAGGGGACGAGGCGGACGCAGCGAGGTGGGCGGGGCGGGGGGGGGCAGGCACGCTCGGGTTTCCTGCCCCCTCCTCCCGGATTTCTGCGCATCGGTTCCTTTCCTGCTGGCATCCCTTTGTTGGCCCTTGATTCCAGAGTGAGCCCCGGAGTGAACGTCGGTGCAAACCCGATATTAAAACACACAGACTCTAATGCCAGGGAAAACACACAGCCCCCCTGCTTTCGGAGGGAACACAATAAATTCATAAGCGCGGCCATGCTTTTCCAATAAAACTTCATTAAATAATGGTTATGAGGGATGAAGTGCTGGGAGAACAAAAGCTCGCCATCAAGGGGGTCTCTTTGAACTCTGCGCTCGGCGCACAGAGCCCACACCGTCTGTGCCTGGCGCTGTCGCCGCCCCCGCCGAGGACGAGCTGAGGGCTGTCGGCCCCGCTTCCTGGAGGCCTGTTAGGGCCCCACGATTGTTCCTGCATTTCCAACCAGGCGAGGCACCAGCCGCAAACCCCGGTTCCGTGTGTGAGGCCTGCAGGTGCCAGCCAGGCGGCAACCGGCCTCGAACCCCGGTTTTGCTTCGCGGAGGGGGCCCACGTGGCAGGTGCATCCGTGATCCGTGCAACAAGGCCGGGGGAGCCCGTGTGAGGCCTTGGAGAGGCCCCTGGATGCGTCATGGGAAGCAGCGGTGTGGGGTAACAGGGGGCTGGTCAGGGAGCCCACAGGCTCCCGGGGGCAGACACTCCCCCCAGGCACCGACGCGCCAACGATGCGGGGCCCCCTTCCCCCATCCGGTGGTCACCGGGTGTCTTCTGAGCAAGAACGCACACCAGAGTGCGTGGGGTTCTTCTCCCGGGGGCGGGGAGTGCGCCAGGACCGCCGGAAGGTCCCCGAAGCCGCTGCTCTGCGCCCTGCGCCGGGGGTCCTGTGCGCCCTCCGTGCACCCGGGTTCTCTCGTCTTGTTTACGTGGATCGGCAGGGCCCCAGGTTCACCGAGGACTAGGGGTCGCCTCGGAGGCCGCGCGCTCATCGGTGATGCTGTGCAAACACCACCTGGGTCTGTTCCAGAACATTCTCCTCCGCCCGAAGGAGACTGCGCGAGGATTCTGAGACATAGAATGGGAATGAGCATTTAGGGCGCGTGTAGGGGCGCACGCGTGAGTACATGCACGTTACACACGTGTAACTACAAACATGTACACATAGAGAAATATATACGCATGCACAAATACATATGCCCATACAAATATGTATAAATAAATATAAGTATGTTCATACACATTTATACACACATAAATTCATACACACACATAAGTATACATATATAAGTATATATAAAAATATAAAATATACACATACATATAGGACTATATATGTATATAAATAATATAGATCAACGTATATAAGTATATATTTATAATGTATAAATGTACAAGTATATACATATACATATAATATATGAAAATATATAAATATATAAAATTATAAATTTTTTTATGTTTATTTCTCAGACAGAGAGAGACAGAGCACGAGCAGGGGAGGGACAGAGAGAGAGGGAGACACAGAATCCGAAACAGGCTCCAGGCTCCGAGCTGTCAGCACAGAGCCCGACGCGGGGCTCGAACCCACTGACCGAGAGATCATGACCTGAGCCGAAGTCGGAGGCTTAATCAACTGAGCCCCCAGGCGCCCCTAAAATTATTTATACATATGTCAACACATAAAAGCATGTATACATTGAAAATATACATACATATACACAGCACGAAAGGCCACCATGAAGAAAAGAGGCGGGTGGTTAGGACAGGTCCCCCACGGCGCGTAGGCACAGGGTACAGAAGGCTGGGAGCCTCGGTGAGTGACGTCATACGAATGGTATGGGGCCCAGAGACCAGAGCCGGAACGGGAGGCCGGGAGGTCCTGCTGGGGAGGGGTCTTCATCCTAGACGCCCTCAGAGTGCAGTGCCCTTGGAGTCAGGCATGCAGGGGACTGCGGGTTTCCCAGGAGCACGGCCGTGGAGAGGCTGTGCGTGTCCACGAGGAGGCATCCACACCCGTGGACGGGGGTCTCTGGGGAAGCAGGGACCCCTCCTGACCCCCTCCTCTGTCCCCCGAGACCTCACCTTTTGCCCTGGAACGCAACAGGCGCGCCCTGGGTGTGTCCCAAAGACGGGCACGTGGGCTTGTCTGTGGTCTGCGGCTCCCAGCCCTGTGACCACATAAACCGGGTTCCGAGAACACAGCCGTGGCCGTGTGCGACTTGCCAGGAGGGCCGGGCACAGGATCGCGGCGCACCAGCTTTCCGCCGTGGGTCCCCGGAGGCCCCTCTGCGTTCTTCCGCTCACGCCCACGGCCCGCAGGCAGCTCCAAGAGAGGCCGCGATCATTGAAAATCAATATCATCATAACAGGGCACGGGACCGCCTCGTGTTTCCCTCCCTTGATGGCCAATTACGAGCAATTTACTAAAGTTGACAACTCGCGGCAGAATGAATCGTGTTAATAGCGGCAGCTTGGCGAGGCTCCATCTATCTTGAAGGGTCTGCCTGGGAACAGAGGTCTGAGTTCAAGGTGGCTAATGGGATCGTCACTCATCAGGGGACAGGCGGGATATTAGGGTTACCACCAGTCAGGATGGCTGACCCCCACCCCCCCCCCCCAGCCCCGGGAGGGTGCACACACAGCTGTTTTGCAAATCACCTGGTCCTGGACCTCCCACACCTGAGCCTGCCTTCCACGGAGTGGGGGGGGGGGTGCACCTTCGTGAGGCACCTTCATGACACATTTCCACTGGGGTACCCCTCCCTAAAGTGCTTTGCTGTCTGCAGAGATCAGTAGATGCATCACAAGTGTGCAGACGTCTCGAGATGCCCTGCAGGGGTGCAGACAGGTGTCGATATCCCGCAGGTGTGAGGACACGTGTAGATACCCCACAGGTGTGCAGACACGTGTAGATACCCCACAGGTGTGCAGACAGGTGTAGATAGCCCACAGGTGTGCAGACAGGTATGGATCCCCCTCATAGGTGTGAGGAATCACCTCACACAGCTACAGAGCTGCAAAGCCGCACGGTCTGCTGTCCGCAGGCCCAGAGGCTCTGGAGAGCCCGTGGCATAGTTGAGAGCAAGTGTGAAGTCTGCAGAAGCAGGGATGGCATTCGTCCCAGCCGGGAGGCAGGAGAGGGTGAGGTGACATGTGCCAGCTCAAGCAAGCAGGCAGGGAAAAAAAAAAAAAGGAAAAAAAAAAGGAGTGAACTCTTCCTTCTTCTGTCTTTGAGTCAATTCGGCCTTCAACCGATTAGACGAGGCCCACCCACATTGGGCGGCGAGGGCCACGCGCCGGACCCAGGGTACGGATCCCAATGTGAATCGCATCCAGAAACGCCCTGACGGACACACTCAGAGCCACGTTGGATCTGGGCACCCTGGAGCCAGTCGGCTGGACGCAGGATAAACATCGTTCCCTTTTTGCTGTGGCTGCCAGGAAACCCAGAGACAGAGCCACCCCTCATGGGAGCCGTGTCGTTTGATGATTGCATTTTGTGCGTCCTTGTTACACCTATTGTCAAGACTCTGGGGGAGGACGAGTTCTAAGTGAATTGAGGTGTCCAGGGTAGGAGGAACGGAGCGTTCAGATCACAGGCAGGGAAAGCGGCTGAGAGGGGCCGTCGGTGCCCGGGAAGGTGCCCCCAGGGAGGCGGCCGCTGTGAGGTCTTTGCTCTGAGAAATTCGGTCACCAGCCGGGTGACCAGTGTGCTCTGTGATCTCAGCCTCCCCTCGCTTCCAGTCGGCTCCCGCCTCTCCCGGTGGGTTCCTGCGCAGGGGCTGGGCGGCCTGGGTGGGTGCAGGGGTCACAGCCCCCTTACTCTGGAAACCCCGTGTCCTACAGACGCCCGGGCAGCATCCGCGGGAAGCTCTGTTTCCCCCAGACTCGCGTTTGCAGCCTGGTGGGAAGGCCTGGCGGGGGTGGGGGTGGGGGGTGCCCAGTTCCTGCTCTGAGGTCAGACACAGAAAGTGCATCAACAATGCCAGCGACCCAGGAGCCCCCCAAGGGCCGACGGGACGCTCAAAATCATGGCATGTTTCCCTTGTGGGGAAGAGGGTGGCCTTGGGGCCCAGGCCAGTGAGGGGGACTTTCTGGGCGGACAAAAGTGGAGGGTGGTTGGGGTCAAGGGGAGCGGTCCGGGCAGCAAAGTCCCCGAGGACAACTGGAGGGAGCTCAGGACTCCCGGGGAGCAGGTATGGCGGTGGGGGGGGGGGGCGGGAAGCCCCGCTGGACCGGCCAGGACGGCACGCGCTCCCAGGCTGCACACTGAACAAGCCGGTGAGGACGCCCGCCGTTCCGACAGCCCTTCTGGGCGGCTGTCCCAGGGAGGGACCTTTCCTCTGGACGGCCGCGGAATGCTCTCCAACAGCAGGCAAGTAGGAGAAGCGACACTGAGCCAATTCGTTAGCTGTGAGGGAGACTTTGTGGGGACACAGCCAGCGAGGGCGTGGGGACCTGGGTCCTGAACACGCGGGGCACTGACGTCTGCCCACAGCCAGCAGGACAGGGCGCAGCCGCCGAATGCTCCCTAGAGCGCGCGGACAGGAGCGCAGCGCCGCCAACCTCTGGGGGGTTGGGGAGGTGGGGGGGGGCGCCGGGGGCTGGGGGGGGCACTACGGGGCTCCCGCAGGCTCTGGCTCCAGCCCCGGGGGGGGGGGGGGGGAGGGGGAGACAGCGAAGGAACTGGGAAGGGACAGAAGCGCTCCCCGCGCCCCTGGTTCCTACACGGTGGGTACCAGCCATACCCGTGCGCACCTGCCCGCTCGTGCGCCCCACGCCGACCGCTGTGCGAACCCTTCCGCGGGAAGCAGGGAGCGTCCTGGCGGAAGATCCGGGACGTGCGCACGGTCACAAAGGGCTCGCAGGGTCTATCGGGTTCACACGAGCCCGCGGCGAGTGAGCAGAAGGGCGCCCGTGCGTTTCCAAAGGGGAAAGGCCAGCGCATTAGCCGCTGCAGAACCATAACCCGGCGTCTGGCGGCAGGGCCGGCCGTCAAACATGATAAACACTTGGTGGGAGTGTTTTACACAGCCGTCCCCCCTCCGCGTGGTGAGGGCAGGGGGGCGGGGAGGAGGGAGAACACAGCTGTGCGTCTGCGTGGGCGGCCACAGCGTTTCCCCAGCACTGTGTTCCAGCCCCCCGATTCCCGCCCAACAAGTGTGTTGGGACCACTTAATATTTGCTGCTTCCTTGTGAACCCTGTGTGTGCACGCGCGTGCGTGCGTCCAGCCCGGGGTCACCATCCCCGCACCCAGCTCCGAGTTCACGCGTCGCAAGGCGCGGACACGGGGGAGGCCCCGGGAAGCCCCACAGCCCGTGTGTGTCCCCCACGCGCCTGTGCGACCGCTCAGGGTGGCCACGGCAGAAGCCACCACGGAGACCCTCGTTGGGGCCGCGAGCGGCTTCTGGGGCGTTGGGATTCGCGCCGTGTCCATCCGCGAATGTTTAGGCGCAATTTCTGTGCCTCCGACGGCGGGTCTGGGCAGGGCTCGCAGGCCGCGGCTGCTGCGTGGACGGATGCGTGGGTCCGGCTGCGCCCGGGTGGGGGCTGCGCGTGAGTCTGTGTTCGCACCACGGGCAGCGTCTCGGCGGACGGCTCGGGTACGGAGGGGCCAGACGCAGAGCATGCTCGAGGGGCGCGTTGGCGGCCGCCAGAATGAAGCTTCCCGACGCGGCATCTGGGGGCAGCGGAAGAGACGGGATCCAGCCGGTGGTGCTGTTCCTGGTGACTCTGGGGTCATGCGTCTGGGTGTTTCGACAAAATCCCTGCGGAATTTTGAGCCCCTGGTGTTGCTCAGATCCGCTGCACGGCGGGAGCCAAGGGACTTGTGTTTTCTTTGCCCGAAGCCAAGTCCGCCCTGAGATTTATAGCAAGCCCCACACGCACCCCCGAAAACCGGCTGCGGGCCGCCCTCAGCCGCCACGCGCCCGCGGAAAGGGCATCTGGTTTGCGGGAAAGGCGCCCCACTCTGACCGTGTCCTGCCATCCCGTCCGGCGCCCCAGCCCGGTTTAGCATGGATGGTGCCGGGCGCGCGTGAGTCTCGGCAGACCCCGGGAGCCCCCAGACCTCGATGTCGGAGACCCCTGGAGACGTTTGTGTTTCGACACAGGTTGTAAATTCTTTTCTGACTCGGGTTCCGCTCGACCCTGGATTTGATTAATTACCGAGGTGTTTGGGAAAGCCTTCGGGTGCGGGCAGTCGGCAATTGATTTACAAACTGTGTACACGTGATTTCCTTCAACAATTGTAAATTCACACCACGGGGACGCTTTCCAAGGAGAGGGCCGGGTTCTTGGTGCTTGAAAAACCGGCTTTGGCGAAAGGCCTGGGTTCTGCTCCCGCTGGGGCGTGGGGCTCAGCCTCTGGGCATCGTGGCAGAAATCCTGCCCCTTGATTGCATGCACGGCACGTCCCTTTTTTTCTCCCCCCACAGGTTTGGTCACGAATCCGGGGCAAGTCAGGTTCAAATGCTGCAGAGGGAGGTGTTGGGTCTGCGAGGGATCTTCTCTATCTGCCTCACAAGTCGCCCTAATGAAATGAGTTTTATTCACAGGCAAGGCCGCCTAATGCTGCAGGAACACAAGACAGATGCAACCATCCCGTTAGCAGGTGCGTTGCGCACGACGGAGACATATTGCTCATGAAGTTTAATTTTCTAATAGTTGATGAGGTATAATGCACCTGCCATTGTTTCTGGGGCTTGGACGTGCGGACTCCTGAGAAGACGGAAAGGGGGCCCCCTCCCGTTGCTTTGTCTGCCGAACTGGGCCTGGGACCCTCGGAGATGGGGACGCGGCTGAAATTCCGTGCACTTAGAGTACGTGTCTTTTAGCTGTTTCAAAAATTATGCTCGCGTGGCCACCCAGCATTACGTGAACGTGCTCGTGTGGAATTGACGATTTAGGCGACAGGATGGTATTTTCAGTATTGGCCTCACACATCTGTGGATGGGCCTGGGGGGGGGGGGTGCGAACGATTCAGCCATGAGGCAGTTGGCAGCCAGTGTAGGTAGTTGGGCACGTTTACGAGTTCTTTCAGAGGGGAAATGGCAGAAAACTGCAAAGCGGGAGCTTTCTTTTCTAGCAGAATATGGCCCGTCCCCTATCACATTGCAGGATATATTGTATACATACGATGTATTGTATATATATGATGTATATTCTACACATAACATATATACTATATGTGGTACGCATCCTACACGTAATATGCACACTATATCTAATATATAAACTATGTATTCCTATATATCTCTGTATAATATACACATTAAATATATATGCTATATGTAGGACACCTGGGCGGCTCAGTCGGTGAAGCGTCCGACTTCAGCTCAGGTCACCATCTCACAGCTCCTGAGTTTGAATCCCGCGTCGGGCTCTGTGCTGACAGCTTGGAGCCTGGAGCCTGCTTCCGATTCTGTGTCTCCCTTTCTCTCTGCCCCTCCCCTGCTCCTACTCTCTCTCTCTCTCTTTCAAAAATGAATGCACATTAAAAAATTTTTAAAAATATATGCTTAAATTAATTAAAAAATGTATGTGCTATATGTAATACATACTTTATATAAAACATATACTAAATATAATATACACATAGTTTATGTACTATACATAGCTTTATAGAGTATATATATATTACACATATAATATGTAATATACATACCATAGATGATATACTATATATAAAATGTATACTATGTATAATATATGCTATGTGCTACTATACATCTAACTATAAATAATATTTTTTAATTTAAAAAAATTTTAATGTTTTTTACTTTATTTTTGAGAGAGAGAGACAGACAGAGCTTGAGCAGGGCAGGGGCAGAGAGAGAGGGAGACACAGAATCGGAAGCAGGCTCCAGGCTCTGAGCTGTCAGCACAGAGCCCAACGCGGGGCTCGAACCCACAGACCACGAGATCATGACTTGGGCCGAAGTTGGATGCTCAACCGATGGAGTCACCCAGGCGCCCCTATAAATAATATATAATACATATTGTATTGTGAATATATATAGTATATATGATATATGCTATATGTGACCATATATGATATGTATTCTATACATAATATGCATACTATATACTACTATATATAACTATTATAGTATATGTATTATATATAATATATGCTGTGCATTACTATATGTATATAAATATATATAACATATATACTTTGAATACCATATATGTGTGTGTATATATATGCTATGTATATCATATGTGTAAGTATATATATTATATATACTATGTTAGTATATATAATATAGTATATACTATACATGTATATACCACATATATACCACATATAACCATATATGTGTATATATACTATATATACCACATATATACACCATATATACACCATATATACTGCATATATGCTATGCATATGGTTATATAAGTATATATACTATATATACCCCATATAATATGGGGCATAATATATACTATATTATATACTATATATATTATACTATATATTATATATACCACATATATACCACATATATACACCATATATACTGCATATATGCTATGCATATGGTTATATAAATATATATACTATATATACCCCATATATATTATATGGGGTATAATATATACTATATTATATACTATATATATTATACCATATATTATATATACCACATATATACACCATATATACTGCATATATGCTATGCATATGGTTATATAAGTATATATACTATATATACCCCATATAATATGGGGTATAATATATACTATATTATATACTATATATATTATACTATATATTATATATACCACATATATACACCATATATACTGCATATATGCTATGCATACGGTTATATAAGTATATATACTCTATGCACCATATTCATAACTATATAGAGGGTACATATACCGTATTACACACACACACGTGGTCATGCATAGTAAAGAAGGTGTTATGTTGCATTTGGCTTATCGCGGCCCTAAATTACTGTGAAATAGCTCGTGAGGTGTGTTTGAGCAGCGAGGGGCGGAGGTGTTCCTGGGCCCTGTGCACTGTGTGACACTGGATGGGGGGACACTTGCGGCTGGGGTGCAGGTGACAGGACAGCGTGTCGCTGCATTTTAATGCATCTCTTGGGGCAAGACCTCGATGCAGTTTGTTGCCTCGTTGTTACTCTTCCCTCCCATACGCGTTTCGGGGCTTCTGACACCACACAGACGGGCCCTGGGAAGACTTGGGGGACGGGCGCCCCAGCACGGGTCAGCTCTTTCGCTGGGAAACACCGTTTTCGGCCGGTGGTTCACCTGCTGGGAAACCCTGAGTGTGAGGGGCTCACGGGGTCCTCTGCGTACACACCCCTGCAAGGCCTGTGTTTGCACAAGGACTCAACGTGAGCTGAGCTGAGCTGAGTAGAACAGGTTCGCAGGTGGGTGGACAGGCCCACATCTGTGCAGCCATCCCCAACCAGCCACGCATCTGGGACGTGGTCCAGGCAGAACGGGGGGGCTTTAGGCTTTCACAGGGCGACCTGGGGGCCTGGGACCCTGCCACCCAATACCCGATTTCCACCTCATCCCAGTGAAGACTTAAGTGGGTCCTGTCTGAGCTCGATGCCTTTGCAAAGAAGCCCAGCCCCGGGGCATTTTTGCAAAGTTGCATTGTTGGCAAGGGGAGTTACTAACTCCTACCCTGTGAGTTAACAAACACTTATCGAGGATTTGTTCTGTGTCCAGACCCGTCTGTCCGTCCAACACGTTCGCAGGTGCAATTCTTACCTTTATAACAAAAGATCATAGATTGTTTCGTTCGCAGATACAATTCTTACCTTTACTTTTTAACAAAAAATAATAGATTGTTTCTTTTGTTGGAGCACCGTGAGGTTTGCAGAAAAGTTGATCGGGAGCAGGGAGAGAGTTTCAGTATTACCACACGCCTCCCCCCCCCCCCCACCATTCTTCTGCTGTTAACATCACGTGTCATGGGAGCGTGCATTTGTTAGGAATGATGAGCCAGTGTGGACACATTGTTACCAGCTGAGGGGCCGTGTTTCCACGGGGATCCCTGTGTTGTGCGTTCCCATGCGTGCGTGGGGCGGTCAAGCGGACAGGCACCCACCTGACACATTTCACGGCCCCCAAATCCCCCGGCTCTGCCTGCGCCCCATCGCGGTGGGGATCTTGAGTCTTTGCAACTCGGCTTCCTGGGTCTTTCGGGGGAAACTCTCTCCTGTGTGGCCCCCTTTCCATGACTGACCGGAACACAGAAACGTGACTTGGGTAACACCGGATGTAAATGCGGGCACGGGGGCTTGTATCCACGGTCCTGCTCTCGGTGTGAATTTGCCCCATTCTGCCTGTAGTTAGAACCCCACAAAGACTGAATCGAGGCGTCAGAAGCCCACAGACGCTGAGTCAAGGGGTCAGGAACATGGGGTCTCTGTGGCCAGAGCGCGTAATTTATTGGCTGGGCCGTCGTCGCGAATAAACAATGCCTGTTTTTCTTGTCTGGCACCTATCCGCGCTTAACCAACGAGGGGAAGGCGGGTTATTAGGCGGGGCTGTGATGGCCACGCGTCTACCGTCTGACGACTGCAGAGACGGGGTCTGTCCCTGGCCCCTGCCCGAGCAGAGTATTTTGTGCCGAGCGATGGCCTTGGCGGGCAGGGCTGGGGCTGGGGGCGCTCGGGGACGGCGAGTTTCACGGCGTGAGGACACATGCTGCGTCACCGTCCTTGAGGGCCACCGTTGAGGACCCCGTCCTCGACGGGAGGAAGCTGTTGGCTGACCACACGTGGCAAATCCCACGACCGAAAGGTTTCGCTCCCAGGACACCTGCACGGATGTCCTTCTGGACACGTGCACTCGTCGACTTAGCTCATGAGACTGCTGCTGTAACCAGTGCATCCTGGTCGGTCGTGGGACCGTCTGCCTTTGGGTGAAGGGAACACGACCTTTGACTCGAGTTTTGGGGGCCCGGGGGCACGATCTGGGGTGCAGACGGGCTCCTGAGCTGGCCTGACGCGGGGTCCCGAGTGTCTGTGCTGATTCTGCGGGAGGCATCTGGGCAGCTTGTGCGGGACGGGCTAGGACCCAGAGACCCTGCCCCCCCCCCCGCCCCCCAGCCCCCCGGCCGGGTTGGGGTCAGGCTCATCCCCTGACATAAGAGCTGCCAGGACAGTGGACAAAATAGCAAAGGGACCCTGCGGTCTGACAAACGCCCAGAGGGCCAGGTGCACGCCCCCCCCCCCGGGGGTGGGGGTGGAGGGGGCAGAGGAGACCATGAAGGTCTTCCAGGTGTGCACGTCACCCGCGCACGGGCGGCCCCGAGTTTCCAGATGTGGCCCCTGCCCTCATGTGCGAGCGGGGACAGCAAGCGGCTCAATTAGGGCTCAACAGAGATTCCCGAGCCGCCTCCTGGCCCCCCGGGACTTGGGGGCGTCAGGTAGACAGGCGCGCAAGGCTGTTGTTTGCATTGATTAAAAGCGACTGCTAATAATGGGTAGGAAACGCTCACAGCCTCGAACCACGTGTCCCTGATTTCCAGAGGGTCAGCGTCTCATTAATCTTCGGTGCATTTACAACCTGGTGTCACTTTACCTGTAAAAGGACAAGGTCTGATGAAGGCGGAGGGACGTTCCCTGTGTCGCATCGCGGCCGCCGCTGCCCTCAGAGGCGCGAGGGCGGGCGGGGGTTCACCCGCAGCGCCCCTTGGAGGAAGAGGACGTTGACTTTGGGATTTACGGCCATGGGGCAGCCGGGATGCACACGCTAGAAACCGGCTTTCTTTTTTGACTGCTGGTTTGTTTGTTTGTTTGTTTGTTTTAAGCGGGAAACTGAGTCTCCTTTCCTCCCCCGAGCGCAGGACTGGACGAGGTTTTGCAGACGCACGTGGGTGGGGTTTAGGCGTGTGGCTGAATGTGGAAAGCGAGGGAGGGTGGCCCCCCCGTGTGTCGGGGTCTGAACACGGGGTCTCTTGCACGCAGGGGGCCCCATCTGGGGCCTCAGAGGCTCCGCTCCGAGCGGGGACACACAGAACCAGGTTGGGGAGCAGCCCAGACGCTCCGTGGGCAGCTGGCTGGTGTAGACAGCTGGGGCCGGGCCGTTCTCTGGGTCCAGAGATGCTCATTCCGGCTCCTTCTTGGAGCGGAGACCTTTGGTGGCGACCTTCTAAGCGGTCCGCTTGCCTCGGGCGGGGGATTCTCGAGCCGTGAATATTACAGGAGCCACTCTTTACAGTAAACCGCGTAACAGCGCCCACGGCTCATCCTGGGAACGTGGCGAGGGTTGGGGGAAACGGGGCAAAGCTTGGTTTCCAACTTCCTCCAAGAAGGAGCCGCACGAGAGGCGGGCGTGGGAGCCGACCTGTCTCGATATCGCAGGGAAGGTGCTTTTTTAAGGCGGAATTCGTGTTTAAAGAGGGGGACTTTGAGTAAAGCCGGTGGCCCTCCGTGACGTGGGTGGGCCTCGTCCAATCAGTTGAAGGCGTTCGTAGGACGTTCGGGAAGGAAGCGGGAGCTCTGTGTCCAGCTGGTGGCTGGGCTCTGGCCGTACCCTCAGCTTGTCCCTGGACCCCGTGCTGGGTGACCCGGCACAATGGGGACCGTCCAACCTCCACAGGCGTAGGAACAACTCCTTAAAATAAACCTCTCTCTGTCTGTCCCTCTGTCCACACCTCACCCAGTCGTTGCCACACCCGGACTAATGCGTCCTGTCTGCTGTATCGTCATCGTGTCACATCGTAGGAGGAAGGAAAGGAGAAGCCGTGTTGGGCCTGTGCCTCTGCCCCCCAAGCTCACGTGTGTGGCTGAGTCCAGGAAAGGTGAGCCTGGCCTCTGCCCACCCCACGGATCTGCCGTGTAGATCCCCTGTGTAGACGGCACAACCGGGAACCTGGCCGCCTGTCCCGCAAACGGGCAAACTGGTGCGGCCACCCCAGAGTCTGTTCGAGTCCAAAGCCCGCTGCTCACGGCGGGGCATCTTGGCTCCGTGACTCGGTCTCCCCACCTGCACAATGAGGCCCTCACCCAGATTCAAGGAGCTCACGGGAAGAAAACACGCACATCCGGGCCTGGCTTCAACCTGGGCTCCACTCAGCGTGGGCTACTACGGGTTATGTTTCTCAAAAAATAAATTTGTTTTCTTAATTAAATATTTTAAAAAAGTGTTTATTCATTTTTGACAGAGAGAGAGACAGAGCATGAGAGGGGGAGGGGCAGAGAGAGGGGGAGACACAGAATCGGAAGCAGGCTCCAGGCTCCGAGCCGTCAGCACAGAGCCTGATGCAGGGGTTGAACTCACGAACCGCGAAATCATGACCTGAGGCGAAGTCGGAGGCGGAACCCCCTGAGCCACCCGGGCGCCCCTCAAGTAACAGGTTTGAGGGACCAGAATCGCTGCTGCTTCGCCCCTCTTTCGGGGTCCACGGGTCGCAGCACGGATCCGTGCCCGCCTCACTGCTGTCCCCGTGGGGACCCGCTTCCTTTCGCCTTCAGCCCTGAGAGCGCGGCAGCCACGGAAGGAGTCGGGGGTCCCCGTTCGAAGATCCCAGGATGTGACTCGGGAGAGATTACAGCTCGCGGACGGCAAGAGCGGCCGGAAAAGGAAACCCACCAGAAGCAAACCCAGGTCTAGCCACGTGGTCACAGGTTCCCGTCCGTGGCTGAGTCATACTCCGCTGTGCGCAGGGGCCCCTTCTGCTTACCCAGCCTTCCATCTGTCCACCCACACTTGGTGTGTCCTCACTTTGGGGCTGTTCTGAACGCACCTGCCATCCGCGACCCTGTCTGTCTGAACACCCGCTTGTAATTCTCTGCGGCTTGCCGATCGCAGCGACTGCGCGAAAGGCCACTAAATTATACACTTTTAAATAATGCTAATAACGCTTTGAGGTGCCTGGGGGGCTCGGTCGGGGAAGCGTGCGACTTCGGCTCGGCTCCCGATCTCACGGTTCGCGGGTTCCAGCCCCGCGTCCGCCTCCGCGCTGACGGCTCGGAGCCTGGAACCGGCTTGTTTTGGACCCTGTCTTCCTCTCTCTCCGCCCCTCCCTGACTCGAGCTCTGTCTCCGTCTCAAAATCAACGACCTTAAAGAAAACGGTAAGGGGTTAATTTTATGTTATGTGAATTCTCCCTGAACAGAAAGGAAAAAGCGAACTTGGAGGCCGCCAGGCCGACCCTGCAGCGCGCACACTTTGGGCCCAGACTCGCGTCTCCCCCAAGATCTTCTGTTCACGCAGGAGCTCACAGATGTCCCCGGACACGCCTTCCTGGGTTTGGCGCCATAAGGCGAGGCAGTCCGGCCGCGTCTCCCGGAATCAGAGACACAACGAACTTCAGCCGAACCGCCAATGGGTTTCGGGGCGGCGCCCCGGGTCGAAATCCTCCTTGGTCTCACAGGACCCGCTCATGTCATCGGAAAATCATTGCTAACGTTGTTTCCTGTTTTGTGAAATTGTGAACAACGACTTGCCAGTCTGGTGGCGAGATCCAGCCTCCCGTTTGTCTCCGGTTAAGCGGCTGACGCGGGGGACTGGTGGCTCAAGATGCCGGGGAAAGCGATGCGCACCGTCTGGGGCGCGCGGAGCCGGATGCCACCCACGAAGCCCGGTGCGTCCCAGCGGGAGGGCGCGCGCTGAACATGGCTTGTCGGCAGCGATAGGAGCCGATCCGCTGTCCTGTGCACTGTTGGCTGCGTCCTCCGCGAGCCCCCCCACGTCTGAGGTCTCCCAGCGCACGCGATGGACACAAGAACCACCCCCGAAAAGCCAGAGGCCTGCAGGAAAGGCGCGGAATGTTCTGGCGTCGAGGTGTCCCATTTAACAACGGAGTCGTGGGAAGGACACGCGATATTCCGTATGTCTTGCACGTGGGGCAAGGAGGGTATTTTCCACGGCACAAAAAAGGGTCAAATTGAATTTCAAAAAGAAAAAAAAAAAAAAAAAAAAAAGAGGTGTGTGTGGGGGGGGGAGGGGAGAACACAGAAAGGAATAGTGTTTGAGACCCAAACAGAGGCTTGGGGTGTCTGAGACCATTTCCCGGGGAAGCAGCGCGAGCTCGGGCCCCAGGCAGGACCCCAGGACCCGGAGAAGTATGAGGCCACGCCCTCTGACGCCCCCAGACCCAGAACTCCACGCAGGACGTGAAACAGACAGGAGACAGGATGGCGTTGGCCTGATGGGAAATCTAAAAGCCATTTCGGCCGTGAGTGGCTTGTGAGCGCTGGGGAGTGACCTCGCTTGGCGTGCCCACCTTACGGGGTGGAAAGAAAATGTGTTATGCAGCAGGGGTCTGAGGACAAGCCCGGGAATGTAGCAAAATCACGCGCAGGTGCGACACGGGGCGGGGACGGTGGCTGCGTCAGGCCGCAGCAGGAAGGGCTGTCTGGGATGGCTCAGTAGCTTTTCCTCTGGCCGTGTGCGCACGGGGTGGAAGGGGCCGGGGGCTCCCTGGGGTGGACTTTGTAAGGGCGCTGGTGCCGTCACGGGGGGTCCCCACCCTCGTGGCCTCATCCCCTCCTTGAGCCCCCCCTCCAACCGCTGTCCCCTGTGGGTTAGGATTCAACGTGGGAGCTGGGTGTGGAGGGCACAGAGCGCAGGGGTCCTCGCACCTCAACGCCGGCACCGTCGCTGGAGAGGAAACGGGTCCCGAGTGAGGGGGGCGCGGGAACTCGGAGGCCCGCGTGGGACCGCTGGGGTTATTGGCTGCAGTGGTGGGGGGCTGGTGACGCGTGAGGACCCCTCGCCCCGCATCTCCGAGGGTGCTTTCCTGTCGTACGTACGCGCGCCGTGCGCACAATCGTCCGGGCGGACGTGCCAGGCGGAACGTTCACAAAGATGTAGCCGCAGCGGATCTGGGGATTTCCAGCCGGTGCCCGAGATTGTTTGCACTCGTGATTTTCCTTCCCCTGAGAGCGCAGGGAAGGATTTCCTACACGGGACTCGAGCCCCGCCGCCCCCTGCGCGCGCACCCGGGGTCGGGGCGGTACCCCAGCTGGTGCCCGAGGATGGACAGACGGGAAGGGAGACGCGGGAGACGGAGCAGGGCCGGGAGCCTGTGCGCGCGGGGCGCGGGGCGCGAGGCGCGGGCGCGCGGTAGGGAGCGTGCGCGATTGTCTTCAGCTAATGGCAACGCGAGTGGCATTTATGGCCCTAATTTACGGAGCGTTAATAGTGGTGGAGTTGGGGTAAATCATTTCACTATTAAGATTTATGTCTTTGGGGCCAAGGACTAATTTCCATAACGCATTTACAAAATACATCTTGTCCTCTGAGGACGTGACCCGGCGGTGCCCCTCCCCTCCCTGGAACCCCCCCCCCCCCCCCCCCCCGTCTGTCTCTCTCTCTGTCTCGCTTTCCTTCCGTCTGTCTGTACTCGTTTTCTGGAAAATAATTGGCAAAAGGGATTGGACACCTGGGGACACAGACTGTGCCTGTCCTTCTTGGCCAAAGGGGTGGCAGGACCAGGGAGGGGGTAGGACAGGGCTGGGCTGTGCGGGGGCTGGAGACCGGGCCACGGCTTGGTTCACCAGCAGGCTCAGCTCAGGTGCATTTAGGTAGCGTCGTTCTTTTCCCGTGAGGTTGAAACTCTGGGGAGGCATCTTGGTCACGTAGGGCCGATGTGTTGATAAGACCCAGAGACTGCACGGCTGATAGACGACAGACTTGTACTTCTCATGATTCTGGAGGATGGATGTCCAAGATCCTGTCACTCAGCCTGTCTGTGCCTCGGTTTCTTGATGTCCTCAAGGGGGGGTGATTGTTCGAGCTACTTACCGAGCGGCTTCCAAGAACCATTGATGGCAAGCGGTTGGGAACATAGTTAACAAATGTTCACAGGACACACGCCTTCCCGCACGTGGCTGCTGGGCTCAGGGCCCTGGACGCACAGGATCTCGTGCATGTTCACGGCTGCGTGACTCAAAACAGCTGAGAAGCGGGAGCAAGCCCGTGGCCGTCGACAGACACGCGGAAAGAGAGAATGGGGTCCATCCGTAATATTTATGCTGTTGAGGAGGACTCAGCCTTAAAGATAAGGAAGGAGGTTGTGCACCTGCCACAACGTGCATGGACCTTGGGGACATGATGCTCAGTGACATGCGCCAGGCACAGAAGGACAGATCCTGTGTGATCCCACGTATATGGGGTCCCTAGACGAGTCACGTGCATAGAGACAGAGAGTACATAAATGGAGCCGGGGGCTGGGGACAGCGATAGGGGACTCGGTGTTTCACGGGGACAGAGATTCGGTTTGGGAAGACGGAAAGTTCTGGAGACAGTGGTGGGGACGTTTGCACAGCATGATGAATGCATTCAATACCGCTGAACCATGAACCTGAAAATGATTAAGGTGCTAAATTTTATGTCCTGTGTATTTTGCCACCATAAAAAAAAAAAAAAAAAACCCCGGAGAAACATAAGAATGGGGTAACCTAGTGTGTGAAAGGGACAGGTTCAGGCACGGATGGGAGTTGTGAGGAGGAAGGCAGAGAGGAAGTGAGCAGGGCTCAGGTGGGGTGTGCTCAGGGTGGTACATGTGAGTTGATGTGGAGTGAGGACAAGGAGGCCACGTGTGCAGGGAGAGCAGCCTGAGAAGGAGGAGCACGTGACATGCAAAGGGCCTGGGGCAGGAGGAGCACGTGACGTGCAAAGGGCCTGGGGCAGGAAAGAGCCGGACTGGTTAGCGTCGTGTGGTGGGATGGGGGAGGCGGTTGGGACCAGAGGGCCTGCCACTTCCGGGTCAGGCACAGCCCCCCCCCCCCGCCCCCCGCCCCGGGCCACATTGGACCCCTTTGTAACGGGCTGGATACATAGGAAACAATGCTCTAAATTGTCATGTATGTTCCTTCCGCACACCGGGGTGGGGAGACGAAAAAAAAAACCACGCACGTGCTTCCAGTATTCAGAAAGGAATGTGCATTTAATAAGCACGCGGGTCTCGGCCGTGTCTGAAAGGGCACAGAAGGGAGATGCCGACGGGGTACGTGGTTAATGACCCCCCCCCCATGTGACAACTCGGTGCAGGAGTGCACGGAGCGTTCCCTGTTATCGCTGACACATTTATTAAATTAAGGCAGCCAGTCAAGCCTGCAGGAATAAAGCATCATTTTTATGCTGTTTACACATTACGGGGTCCCGGGAGACTCCTTACTTGGGGTTATAAATGCATCAGGCACCGTGCATAAACCCTGATGATGGCAGTCTCTCCGAGCAGACGTGGATTAATTGATTTCTAATGGGATCTGCACGGGGCACGTGTGCTTGGCCCCACGTAGGGGACCCTCTCCAAGCAGAGGGAGACAGCCCTGCAGACACCGGGAGACTCCGTGAGACGAGCCTGTCCTGCCGCGGGGCTCACCCTTTGCTTTTGTAACAGGGGCCATGGCTGCGGGGAATCCCTGGCCCCGCTCCCCTCCCCTCCCCGGCCTGTGTGGTGGGTGATAATTCGAGTTCTCCGTGTGTTTGAAAACATGCTCCGAATTCTCCGTACAGGTGCACCGTGGTTCCTTTCGCTCACAGGGAAGTGTTTTATGGAATTTAAAGATACAAAACAAAACAGTGACATTGCCAAGCGGGGTCCGGAAAGGAAGATGGGTTACTCAGGGATCTTCCCTGGCTGAGAGGTCTCTGGTTGTTCAAGAGGCTGACAGAGACACACCCGGTTCACGGATGGTCCTTCCGGCCCTGGCTCCTGTCTGTGTCTCTTCCCAAGCTTGCTGGCGAGACAGTTATGTTCTATCCCTTCCCTGTTCCCATGTGGCTGGTGGCAGGTCATTGCCCATCAGCACAGGGAGCAGGGACATGGCCAGGGAGTGCATGGCAGCCGAGAAACGGAGGCGCCCAGGCGTGCGAGTCTGTTTCCAGAGATCAGAGCCAATGCGGTCGCTCAGCCATCCATTGTCCATGTACCTACCTGCCTACCTGTCATCGGTCTGTACCAATGTGATCGGTCCATCCGTCCATCCATCCATCTATCCATCCACACACCATATCTATCTATGTATCTATGTATCTATCTATCTACCTATCTATTCATCTATCCATCTATCCATCTATCCACCCATCTATCTATCATCTATTATCTATCTATCCATCCATCCATCATCTATCCATCCATCCAACGTATCTATCTATTATCCATCCATCCATCCATCCATCCACCCATCTACACATCCAACTGTCCATCTGTCCATCCATCCATCCATCCACCAATCTCTATCCATCTATCTATCCATCTACTAGTTTGTCCGTCCATCCATCCATCCATCCACCAATCTCTATCCATCTATCTATCCATCTACTAGTTTGTCCGTCCATCCATCCATCCATCCATCCATTATCCATTTACCATATCTATCTATCTATCTATCTATCTATCATCCTTCTATCATCTAGCTAGATAGCTATCAGTCATATGTCTATGTATCTATCTATATGTTGTGGGTCACACACACACACACACACATATATATATATATATATATATATATATATATATATATATATATGCTTCTGGATTGACACAGACGAGCAGGCTGCAGACACAGTGAAGGACTGATGTCACAGCTGCGGCCGTCAACTGTGGAAATCCCTCTTCCTCAGATGAGATCAGTGTTTGTTCTCTTCAGACCCTCAACTGATTAGATGAGGCCCACCCACACTGGGGAAGGCCTTCTGCTGTGCTCGCTGCACGGACTGAAATGCTTATCTCGTCCTGGAGCAGCCTCACACACACTCAGAACAACGCTTGGCCACAAGGGCCCCGCCAGGCAGACACCTGCAATTAACCTTCACTCTGAAGATTTAATAACTTATCGTAGAAATAGTAAAGCCGACCATTGGTGGATGCACTAATGTTGATCACTGGATAATACAGAGGAATAGGCTAGCTTGCTTTACGCTTTTCTAAAAAGGGAAAGTTTGTCCTTGGCCACGAACCGGATGTTCCCTGTGGGAGTGCTGTGTTATCCTCAGGCTGTGTTGTTGCTGTTGGCTTGACCTGAATGCTGTGTGATGCTTCAGGCCTTTCTGGATGCTTGCACCCTCTGGCTCCGCCCCTGCCTCTGTCCCAGTTGGGAAGGAGAGAGAAGGCTTTGGGACACAGCTCAGTGGTCCTATGTTGTGGACATGGCCTCCTGATGTCCAAGGACAGAGGCCCCGCTGCCCTGGGACTCAGCTCACTTCTTGCCCCATTGGGTTGGTTGAAAGGACAGGACCTGAGATTGTCCCCCATGGACAGGGGCTCCTCTCTGGAAGGACTGGGGGTCCTCCCCTCCTCCCTGGATGGACTGGGGAGTCCTCCCCTCCTCCCTGGATGGACCTGGGGGTCCTCCCCTCCTCCCTGGATGGACCTGGGGGTCCTCCCCTCCTCCCTGGATGGACTTGGGGGTGCTCCCCTCCTCCCTGGATGGACTGGGGGGTCCTCTCCTCCTCCTTGGATGGACTGGGGGTCCTCTCCTCCTCTCTGGATGGACTGGGGGTCCTCTCCTCCTCCCTGGATGGACCTGGGGGTGCTCCCCTCCTCCCTGGATGGACCTGGGGGTCCTCCCCTCCTCCCTGGATGGACTGGGGGGTCCTCCCCTCCTCCCTGGATGGACTTGGGGGTGCTCCCCTCCTCCCTGGATGGACTTGGGGGTGCTCCCCTCCTCCCTGGATGGACTGGGGGTCCTCTCCTCCTCTCTGGATGGACTTGGGGGTGCTCCCCTCCTCCCTGGATGGACTGGGGGGTCCTCTCCTCCTCCTTGGATGGACTGGGGGGTCCTCTCCTCCTCCCTGGATGGACTTGGGGGTGCTCCCCTCCTCCCTGGATGGACTTGGGGGTGCTCCCCTCCTCCCTGGATGGACTGGGGGGTCCTCTCCTCCTCCTTGGATGGACTGGGGGTCCTCCCCTCCTCCCTGGATGGACTTGGGGGGCCAAGAATGTCTCCAATATTTTTGCTTGTGTTTGTCTCCAGGGGGAGGGACCAAGCTGTCATCTTGCAGACGGAGGGCCCTTGAGGGCAGGCCGTTTCCTTATCTGTCACCCTACACGGGGTCTAGCCCAAGGGTAGGCTCCGTGCATCCTCTGGGGAATGGTCCCCGGGGGTCATGTGGGATCCGCCTGGCTGCACGTGGGGCCCGCTGGGCTGCGGGCCGAGTCTTGCCATCCGGTGGTGTTGTTCCCAAGCACGGGTGACAAATCGGGTCCTGATTATGGACCAGACGCACGCCGATACCCCACAGCTCTCCTGTTCCTACATCCCGTTACCAGCCTCCGAGACCCGGGTCCCCTGGTGCCGTGTCTGTGCGTGGCCACCGTCTGGTGCTCTGAGGACGTGCACCCAAGGCCAGCCCTTCCTGCACCCCTGGTGCCACGGACCCAGCGCTTGGGTCTCCCCACATTCATACGTTGCACTGTCGGCTGCGGTGCCCTGGGATTTGGGGCAGGGGTTCAGGCAGGGGGGTGAGGTCACGCGGGTGGGTACCCGCCGTGGGATTCGCGCCCTCATGAGAAGAGACACAAGAGAGTCAGCCCCGTGTGTATCTGGGCCCTGCCTTGTGCGGAGGCCCGAGGAAGGGGTGCTGGTCTACAAAGGCGACCCCGCTGGTCCCCGACCCTGGACCTCCAGCCTCCAGGAGTATGACAAACAACCGCGTGCTGTCCGAGGCACCAATGACCGAGACCCCAAAATGCTGGCCTCTCAGGGAGGCAACGCATTGGGTCATGAACCTCAGGGCCCCCAACCGAGACCGAGGAGAAAAGCCGCATCGCCAGGGCCCCTCCTGGTGCGGGATGCTGCCCTCAGAGCCAGGTGGCCGTGGGGTGTGCTGGAACCTTCTCTTGCAGGCACAGTCCTGGCCAGGGGCCGACGTGGCCTCGGCGTGGTCCCGCCAGACCGGCACCCGGGTCTCCGCAGACTGGCTGAAGGCCAGAGACAGTCCAGCCGTGCGCCCTGGTGCCGCGCCCGGAGCGCATCCTGGGAGGGCGCAGGTGTGCAGACACCGGAGGGAGATCCTGGGTGCCCCGCGCGGTTTTGGCTTCAGAAGGAGTCACTGTACCCCTGGGGTGTCCCGCAGGCCACGTGCGCGCGCACAAGGGCGGTGGGAATAGAGGCCACCCACGGCCTCAGACGCCGAGCAGCTGGGGGTGTCCGCAATGCCCGCATCGCCATCCGGGCTCTCCGGGTGTGCGTGCGCGCCGTGCGCGGTGCAGACGCAAGTGAGGAAGGCGCTTACGCCTCTCGGAACCTGTCCCTGAAGGGCAGGCCTGTCCCCTCTGCAGATGCCCCGCAGGCCCTGAGCACCGCCTCCAGAAGGGACGCCCCCGCCCTCGGATTCGCGGGACGCACGTTCTTGAAATTCAAGCTGAGGCTTTCAATCCAGGCCTGCGCGCTTTCCCAGCGCTGTTACGTCACGTTTTTGTGTTTATTCCGCGGACCTTGTCCACGGCACTGAATTTCTGCACCGCAGTTTTCACTTAAAAATATTCTGAATGATGCCGTTTTTTTTTTTTTTTTTTTTTTTTCTCCCAGAGACAGAACAAAGAGGTGCCCAGGAAACCCCATTTTGGGGGTCTGGATTTTTAGTTGCTTTTATTATTATTAGGGGCAGTGGTAACTTAATTTATATTTGAGAGAGAGAGGGAGAGACAGAGAGAGACAGAGTGAGCAGGGGAGGGGCAGAGAGAGAGGGAGACACGGATCCCGGAGCAGGCTCCAGGCTCCGAGCTGTCGGGCACAGAGCCCGACGCGGGGCTCGAACCCACGAGCCGTGAGATCAGGACCCGAGCCCAAGTCACCAACATCATCTGTTTTCCACCTGCTTCCGAGCACTGGGGCCACAGAGGGGACGTGCCACCGGGCGCCCAGGCCACTGTCTCCCGGAAGACGCCTCCTGCCCTTCTGGCTTCAGATCCGCTTGCAAAGGGCATCTGGACGTTGTGCAGAAACGCCGGGACCCTCAGGGACAGGAACGCAGCGCCGGCGAGGTAAGGAACAGGCGATTCTGACCTGTCTCTCCTGCAGGACATTTTCAACGACGCGATTAGCCCGACCCCACGGAGGGTTTAAGTGTCTAAAGTAATCGTCTGCGCCCCCCTCCCCGCGCCGTGCGTGCACGTCTGTTTTTCCCCTTTTCTCTGCAGCTGTTAAGGGGTCAGCTCTCTTAACCACTTGAGCGCACGAACGTGGATGTTTCCCAAGCCCGCGATCACCAGAGCTACGCCCCGCGACCGTTCCTGGGCAGATAAATGGCGGTAATAGGACCCGAGTAGTTATCACAAGGTCGAGGTGAGTGCGGTCGGGGTCACGGGAGCCTGTGCATGTGGGGCAATCGCTCCTCGCTGCAAAGGGAGCCCGACTCACTTCTTTGTTTTTTCCTCCTTGCGGACGGCCTCCGCCGACTGCCGTCTCCAGAGAAGCGCACGAACCGAATTCCGTGCGTGGGAAACGTGTGTCCAAACACCGGCGAGCCGAGGGCGCGTGCTGTTTCCTGTTCGCGTGGGTCGAGCGCCGATGTCCTCAGGGAGCCTGTGTGTGGGTGCTTCCGTGCGTGTTTCGGAGCGGACGTGCTGTTCCCATAAAGGAAAAGCAACCGTTGTCCCAAAAAGGAACAAGTCAGAGGCATGTAGCGTGTTTACTAGACCACCAGCCGCGGCTGCTCCCAGAACGTTCTCATGAGCACGAAGGAGATCTCGTCCCCATGGGCTGTCACTGCCCTGCCCGTTCCCGGCGCCCAGAAGCCACTGCCCGGCTTTCTGTCTGTGCATTTGCCTCTTGTGCAAATTTGTTATAAACGGGACGCCACACGGTGAGGCCTCACGTGCCTGCTTGTCTCCCATTGGCATCGTGATTTCAGGCTCCAGCAGCAGGTTCAAGAGCTCTGTCCCTTTTCATGGCCGAGTGACATTTCCCCGCGTGGATGTGGTTCATCGGTGTGTCCCTGGGGGCGTGGGCTGCTGTGACTGGGTCCACACGTGTGCTCGTAGCGGACCCAGTCACAGCAGGTGGGGTGCTGAGGCCCCACTGGTGCTGAGGCAGGGCTGGGGGTGCCTCGGACACGAGGGCCCAGCCTGGGGGTGCCTTGAACATGGGGCCCCGGGCTGGGGGTGCCTCGGACACGGGGGCCCGGGCTGGGGGTGTCTCGGACACGGGGGCCCGGGCTGGGGGTGTCTCAGACACGGGGGCCTGGGCTGGGGGTGCCTTGGACACGGGGGCCCGGGCTGGGGGTGCCTTGGACATGGGGGCTCGGGCTGGGGGTGCCTTGATGTACCCCTTTCCTCCGCATCCTGTCTCCTCTACCCTGACTGGCCTCAGCAGCCCCGTTTGGAAGTCCAAAAAACCTTTTGCCCTGTCCCTCCCCCAGCTCATTCCAGTCCCTGCCCCTTCTCCCACTCATTTATTTGTTACCCCTCACCCCCACCTAGGGCTTGGGGGATGTGGAAACTCACTGGAAGAACTGTCTCCACCTCCTCTGATGGAGACATTGATTTCCACTGTGCTGAGCCCTCTGCACAAGAGAAAACACCTTTCCTCTATCCTCTTAGGTTCTATGACTGGGGCCTGCAAATGAAACAGATAAGCGATAAACGGGGCGGGGGGAAGCCTCAATACATATGCACAGGGGTCAGGGGGAGACTCACAGAAAAGGAACTAAAGACCTAGAGAGGTGGTCAGACTGGGAACTTGTGTGTCATTTTCACATATTTGTGGAGAGGTAACTACATAAGGAAAAGGGGACTGGTTGTGGGAAGGTGACTGTGGGGGAATCTCATGGAAGATGAGGTGCTTTGCAGAGGTTAGCTGTGCAGACTCCAATCTGTGTCCTGTTTGCTGGGTCAGCGGGGGTGGGGGGCTGCCTTGACAGGTGGAAGTGGATGCCCTGCTTTTCGGCAGATGCGGGAGAGTATCCGCTGGGACCTCAGCATGGGAGGGGGCACAGCTGGTGCCTCGGTGAAGCCCAGGTCCCTGCTTGGGGCTGATGGTGCAGTCACTGGCATGTGGGGTGTCCCATGCAATGACCTGTCTGCAGGCCGGGGCGGGGACTCCTGGATCCTCTCTTTTCCCGGGGGGGGGGGGGGGGTGGTGACCAGCCTTGTTCCACCGGCTGCGGTGGGAGCAGGAAGGATGTGGTTCTTTATGACGCCCACCCTGTGTGTGCACGTGGGTTCTCTGAGGTGCCCGCGGCGGGACTGACAGAGATCCGGGTGGGGAGCGGTGTCCTGTGCACGGTGGATGCGGGTGCCTGCAGGGTGGTCTCGGAGGGCACAGGTGCGGGTCACCGGGTCCCTAGTCCCGGCAGGTGTGAGGCTGGGAACCCCCACTCTCATCCTGACCCTTCTTGGGGGGGAATGTCGCAGTCCAACCTGGGGTTTCCTCCTCTGGGGGCAGGGATCCGACTCTGTGCCCACCACCTGACCGTGGTATACAGCAGGCGCTGCATATGTGTTTGCCGCGCATACTTTTACCCTCTATTTGAGCTGAAATTCACATAAGCTCCCTCATTTTCTCGGGCACCGTTCGGGGGCCTTTGGGGCAATCACCGTGCTGTGCGGGCAACACCTGTATCTGCTTCCGGAACCTTCTCATCCTTCCAGAGGAAACCCCCCCTTAGCAGCCCCCCTCCAGCCCCTGCCAACCACCTGTGCCTGCGTTTGCGGGTTCGGGACACGACCTCCCCAGACCGCGGCCGGCCACCTGGGCCCCGCCAGCCGCGGTGACTTATCCAGCTCAACAGGGCTGTCTTCCGACCTCCTAATTAGTAAGATGAAGACGTCCGGTCTGCGTGTGTGACACGCGGGATGGCCGAGACCCCTCCCGCACGCTCCCGGGGAACGGGGAGGTCGTGTGTGAGGGGCCAGGAGCCCCCCGCCGGCCGCCGGGCGCGGGGCGCGGGGCGCGGGGCGGGCTTCTCCAGGCGGATGACAAAGGAGGGAGGAAACGCCACAAATCACAGCTGAAACAAATCACCATCGTCCCTGTTTCCAAATTATTATATTTCTGGGGAATTTCGGGCCGTTACATGAAAAGGAAGACAGTGGGTCCACGGGGCTTTGATAGCCAGGTTATGCTAATAACGGGGGCTCATGTAAAATGCATAAGGTGTATCTTACTAAGGGAGAGGATTGCTCATAATTACTGCGTATACCTCATTCCAAGCGGATGCTCGAAGACCCCTTTACATCACAGCCTAATTACTTATAGACAGTTGAGCACAAAATTACTTTCATCTGCTGGCACATGTGGACGGACGGAGATTAAGCCTGTACCTTCCAGAACAGCTGGAAAATAAGGCCCGTGTTGTTCGGGGCTGATTGCAAAGTGCATTTCCTGATAATTAGATCGATTAAAGACAGACGCGTGCGTGCGCGCGCACGCGTGAGCGCTGGCCCCCGCGTGCCTGGAGAGGGGAAAGAATTTGAATAACAAAGAGGCAGGCGATGGGGTTGGGGGAGGTCAGGGAGCTGTGATGGCCGGGCAGACAGACGGATGGACGGACAGACGCCCTGGGGTGCTGTGCTGGGGAGGCGTTCCCATCCTGGTTCAGGCGGGGACCCGGTTCCAACAGGGGGACCCAGGCGGGGCCCCCGCGACCCCGCGCGGCGAACTCCTCCTGCCACGCGCCTGGTTTGCTTATTGTGGGTGCCAACGTCGTAATGAGGCTTTGCCATTTATGTCCTGCTTGCTTTTCAAGTGGCTCAGGCGGCGTCCCCACGGGGCAGGCCATCATGGGGGTGGGGGGGAACTGGCCTCCACAGGTTGACGTGTCCCCTCCAGGGGCAGGGGTGGGGGCGCAGCGCACGGTACCTGAGCCAAGACACGGGCCTCACGTGGCAGACGGGAGGCTCCTGGGGGCGCGTGTGCTGCGCTTGGCTTAACTGAACCATCGTGGCCGCTGCAGACTTCCTGTCCCTTCACAGGCACCTGCGGAAAGCAGGTGCCAAGGGCTCCCCACCGCGCAGCCTCCTCCCCACCCCCCCGGCTCAGCAGACGGGCGTGCCAGCCTGCTCCGCGCTGCGGCCCCGCCAGCACGGGGCGCGCACAGGGCGCTGCTGGTGGGGGGCGGAACGTGGGCGACTCAAGGTTCCTCCAGCCAGACTCACAGCAGGTGCGACTAGGCAGGGTCCTCAAAGTACTCGGCTCCCAGCGCCACCCCACACGTTTGGAGAGATGCCGCCCCGCTCCACCCCAGTCCCCCAGCGGAAGCGGCAACCTCGGGACCTTCACGTCACATCACACGGTCTGTGTCTCAAGGTCGACTCAAGGTCACCGTGCCCCTCCAAGACTCCGGACGGGCCCACTGCCTTCTTCTCGCTGCACAGAGCATAGTACACGCTCAATAAATGGGCCCAGTTGATTGAGGCTCCCCAGCTCTTCCCGAACCTGCGTGTGAGCTCGCAGTTCCCTCCTGGAACCTGGGAAACCCCAGTTCGGGGACCCCGCCCCCGCCCCACGCAGGCAGAAGACCCGCCCTCTGGGGGCGGCCTATGACGCACGCTGTCCTGAGCGCGCTCTCCCTCGCCTCCTGGACTTTGGGGTTGGCGTCCCTGCCTCGCGGACACGGGCCTCTCCCCGGGGTGCCCCATTCGTGCGCACCCAGGGGCTGGTGCGGAGCCACAGAAAAGGAGTGGGCACCAGGGCAGGCTTCCCCGGTCAGCGGCCAGCCCTGGCCTGGCACAGACGTCCAGGAAGCAAAGCCCAGCCCGGCTGCGCAGGTGTCGTGGGCCGTGGGGTCTGTTCCGAGCGCGCTTCTCGGAGCATCTCCAGCCTCGGGCGTCTGTCTCTGCTCCGGCTCCAAAGACATGGAAAATTGGCCGTCTCCAAACAAGCGGACGCGGTTCCGGGGGGAGAGCGCAGGGGCGTGAGGGCGATGCGCATCTATTTCCAGATCACACACGCTGCCGCGCTACGCGGGGCTCCATTGATTGCTAATAATCTAATCCTTGTAACAGACTGGAGGAACCCATTATCCGCGAGTCGGCGTGCGGTCGATAGGTTTTGCAAAATAAAGACTCTATTGGATGCACACTAATAAAGCAAAAGGAAGCGGACCCTGTGGGTTTAATTTAGTGGTTCCCCCAGCACGCACCCCCACGCACCCACTCACTCCCCTCCGCCCCCCAAGTAGCAAAGACGCATCGTAAAGACGTTTCCTTGTTAATCCTCCCCAAGGCGCCTCCCCGCGCCTGCAGCCGGCGGGTTATCTGTGCGCCACAGAACATGGTTGAGGACCCCGGATACGCACGTGGAAGTCACAGAGCTCACGGCACAAGGCACCCAGGACGCTCAGGAGAGGCTCCCATGCTGCTGCTGGTGGGGTGGGGGGGGGACCCCAGATCTGACGCTGCGTCCAGGGTGGCGCGTGCGAAAGGAGGCGCGGTGGACCTGGTCCCAGTCAACGCCCGTGAGAAATGCGACCCAGAGACCCTGGTTCTGCAGAAGACAGAAGCGGCGGGACGGTGTGGCCGGCAGACGTGCCTGGCGGCCACGCATGGCACCCAAGGGCGTTCATTCTGTGGGTCAGCCTCAGTGTCCCTGGTGCCGGAGGTGGATGCCATCCTGGTGCGCCCCTGAGCGGGCGGATGCATGAGAGGAGCCTGTGAATCAGTGGATGAAAGGGGCGGGCCGGGCCTCCCCAGTGTGGGTGGGCCTCGTCTAATCAGTTGAAGGCCAGGCTAGGAGGATGAGAGGAGGACGCCCGCCTCCCCTTTTCGCACATTCCCATCGGAACCTCCTGGGTCTTGAGCTAGCCGGCCGCACAGGTGGGACTTACAGGGTCTGTAACAAGCAGGGTCGGTTTCTTCCTCCAGGATTTATCTCGTTCCCCGTCTCTCTCTCTCTCTCTCTCTCTCTCTCTCTCTCTTTCTCAAGGGCTCGGCTGCCCCGTGTGGGTGTTGGAGATGCCCCCCGGGTAAGGCAGGGGGGAAATAAACACGGAGGGGTTGAGTGACCCCGTCCCCTCCCCAGGGGCGTATCTGCTTTGTGAGGACGTGGGATTGTGTTTGGAAACCGGGGTAATGAGACCTGCGTCCTTTCTCCGGAAGAATTCTCTGTGGCATTCCTCGGGGAGGAGTGGTCCCTGCGAGTGTTCGATATGGAAAAACCCCAGGTGGGGATTACGTGTCCTTCCTGAAAGCCTCACGCGGTTGACATCTTACGTGTACTTCTCCCCGTCTCTCTTCTTTCCAGGCAGAGCTTTAGAATGCTGTTCTTTTGTAAGGATTAAAAAATGCAGTTTTGGGAAACCATTTTCGGGAAACACACATGTGGCCGCGGGGCCACACGAGTGAGGGAGGGGTCTGCTTGGCCGCACGGCTGTCCGGGCGCCCACCTGTCCGAGTCTCTGTGTCTCCTTCGGGATGAGGAATCAGCCGGGGCCGGGGACACTGCGCAGGGCGAGTGCCCCGAGGAGGGAGGACTCAGGCTCCAACGCCACCGGCCAGGTGGGCGGGCGCCCGGCTCGGGGAAAGGACGGCAGGACACGCACAAATGACAGACAGGACTGGCAGGGCCTTTGCTCTGGGGCCGGGAGTGACGTTGCCCTATGTGCCTGGGAAGCAGAGGGAGGAATCTGGGGTCGAATGGTGTCCCCCCCCCCCCCCCCCCGCCCCGACAAGTTTACATCCACCTGAAACCTTAGGACAGACCCTGAGACGCGAGGCATACACGGAGGCCTTGTTCTCCCGGCCAGGATGACAAACAGATTCTCCCACAGAGTTTCCAGGAGGAACCAGCCTCAGCCCTGCCTGGACCACACACTCCCAGCCTCAGCCCTGCCTGGACCTCAGACCCCCAGCCTCAGTCTTGCCTGATGTCAGACATCCAGCTTCAGCCCTGCCTGGATCTCAGACCCCCAGCCTCCACCCTGCCTGGATCTCAGACCCCCAGCCTTGGCCCCTCCTAGACCTCCGACTCCCAGCCTCGGCCCTGCATGGATCTCAGACTCCCAGCCTCAGCCCTGCCTGGATCTCAGACCCCAGCCTCCACCCTGCCTGGATCTCAGACCCCAGCCTCCACCCTGCCTGGATCTCAGACCCCCAGCCTTGGCCCCTCCTAGACCTCTGACTCCCAGCCTCAGCCCTTCCTGGACCTCAGACCCCCAGCCTCCACCCTGCCTGGATATCAGACCCCCAGCCTTGGCCCCTCCTAGACCTCCGACTCCCAGCCTCGGCCCTACATGGATCTCAGACTCCCAGCCTCAGCCCTGCCTGGATCTCAGACCCCCAGCCTTGGCCCCTCCTAGACCTCCGACTCCCAGCCTCGGCCCTGCATGGATCTCAGACTCCCAGCCTCAGCCCTGCCTGGATCTCAGACCCCAGCCTCCACCCTGCCTGGATCTCAGACCCCCAGCCTTGGCCCCTCCTAGACCTCTGACTCCCAGCCTGAGCCCTTCCTGGACCTCAGACCCCCAGCCTCCACCCTGCCTGGATCTCAGACCCCCAGCCTCCACCCTGCCTGGATCTCAGACCCCCAGCCTTGGCCCCTCCTAGACCTCCGACTCCCAGCCTCGGCCCTGCATGGATCTCAGACTCCCAGCCTCAGACTTGCCTGGATCTCAGACCCCCAGCCTCCACCTTGCCTGGATCTCAGACCCCAGCCTCCACCCTGCCTGGATCTCAGACCCCCAGCCTTGGCCCCTCC
This sequence comes from Leopardus geoffroyi, assembly GCF_018350155.1. Classification (NCBI taxonomy): domain Eukaryota; kingdom Metazoa; phylum Chordata; class Mammalia; order Carnivora; family Felidae; genus Leopardus; species Leopardus geoffroyi. The sequence continues at coordinate 520,450 of NC_059343.1, forward strand.
TAGACCTCTGACTCCCAGCCTCGGCCCTTCCTGGACCTCAGACCCCCAGCCTCCACCCTGCCTGGATCTCAGACCCCCAGCCTCCACCCTGCCTGGATCTCAGACCCCCAGCCTCAGGCCTGCGTGGATCTCTTTCCCCCAGCACTGGGAGGGGTTACACATCTGTGGTTGTATTGGTCCCTGTGTGGGGGATTTACCAGAAAAGGCAGAGTTGAATAAGATGTGGACAGAGAGAGAGCGAGTGGGAATGGGGGAGGGGCAGAAAGAGAGGGAGACACAGAATCCTAGGCAGGTTCCAGGCTCCGAGCTGTCCGCACAGAGCCCCACGCGAGGGCTCGAACCCACGAACGGTGAGATCATAACCTGAGCTGAAGTCGGACGCTTAAACGACTGAGCCCCCAGGTGACGCGGGATGACATGTTTTCAAATGCTTTGTGCCATTTTGCTTTGAGTGACATCAGAAAATTCAGGGCAGAGTCAGCAGTAGCAGACGATGAAGGACTTTTCCAGAAAGCGTCAAAATGGTGAGGTCTCTGTAGCCGTTGTTTGTGTTGTTTGTTTAAATGTAAGGACCCCCTTATAATACAAGCAGTCTATGATGATGCTGGTGGGTTGCACTGGATACATCCCGTGACCGGTCGTGACCTGGGCACAAATGCCCACTTGGCTGGTTGTATCTGGTCTCACGCGTCTGACCTTCGGGGACAATGTGCATCCCACGGATGTGCCCGTACGCACGGCATCGTCCCCGACGTCTTTGGAGAGCAGTGCTTTTTCTCTCTCTCTCTCTTTAAACGCATTTTGGTTTTTAGTGCGGTTTGAGGCTCCCAGCAAACCCGAGTGGCAGGTACAGAGAGGGAGAGGGGACCATTTCGATGGTAATCACCACTGCGTTTTCAGTCCCGGCGTCTCAGCCACGGCCACCAAATTTATGGTAACACATTATATGCCGCCGTTCGCGTCTAAAACGAAGCCGGCTCAATTAGGGCCCCCCACGCGGCCTTGTGGGAGTGCATCATTATTTATCATTACCGGACTTCATCATAAAACAGGGTCAGCCGGGGTATTTTTAGTGCAGAACCCGAGACAGAACATAATGTGATCGTGTGTTCCATCATGGTAATGTTAAGTCCCAGATTTGAGTCATTTTGGAAAAACAAAAATGAGGTCTTTCTTTTTTTTTTTAATTTTTTTTAACATCAATTTGTTTTTAAGAGAGAGACAGAGACAGAACATGAGTGGTGGAGGGGCAGAGGGAGGGTCCCAAGCAGGCTCGATGCAGTCAGCAGAGAGCCCGCTGCGGGGCTTGAACTCCTGGACCGTGAGCTGAAGTCAAGAGTCAGACGCTTAAGGGACTGAGCCCCCCAGGTGCCCCCGGGCCTATGTTCTTTTAAACTGATAGAGGCTTGGGGGCACCCTACCCTGGGAAGGCAGGGGTTCTCAGACCGAGCACCGGGGCCATGCACAACAGAGGGGTACAGACAGGGGCCAGAGGCTGAGTTTGGGGTGCTCCATATCTGGGTGCGGGTCAGAGGCAGATGTCTGTCCAGTGGGGGCTGTGCATTGAGCCTCTAAGGCCGGGCTCAGCCAATCGAAGCCCCCGGCTGACCGGCTTTCTGCTTGTTACGGTCGATAAAGTTTTATTGGCACCCAGTCCTGCCTGTGAGTTGACAGACAGCCCGGGCTGCCTTCCTGCCACCGGGCGAGGGCTGAGGGCTTCCCACAGATGCTGCACGGCCCCCAGAGCCCCACGGACTGTGTGTCGGGCCCTTTGCACAGGACGTGGGCCCTCCCCTGGTCCACATGCTGTTTGATGGCCGCTGGGTCCTGACGAAGCGACTCTCGGTTGGTTTTGCTGGGAAAGGGCACCGTTTCCCTGCGGGGCATGGACAAGGGCCCCAGAGGGAGGGGACTGTGCCCTCTGTGCAGCTTTGAAGCCTGAGCCCAGCAGATTGTTCAGCACCTCCAAGGCCCTGCCCTGGACGAAGGCGGGTTGGAGAGAGGGCGGGCCGTCCAGGGGGCCCCTTTGCGGTGGCTGCGTCTCCGAAACAGACCCGGATCTGGATGGAGCTTGGCGGGAAGCAGCGACCGGCCGTCCTGACACCCCCAAGCAGCTGAGGGAGCTCCGTGAAGCCCCCTCCCCAGGTCCCTGCATTCCTGGCTGCTCTGTGCCCAGGTCCCTCGCAGCCCCAGTTCAGACCGTGTCTTGCCACGTTTGTGTGTTCGGCTTTACTTGAAATAAATCTCATCTGCTGCTGTTTTCAGGAGCAGTAATTCACTATTTGGGCTTCCTGGTTTTTTTGTCCTCTCACTGTTTAAAAAAATTGTGCTAAAATATATATGATGCAAATTTTTCCTTTGCTCGTTTCTAAGTGTGCAGTTACCAGCACTGCATACTTCGAAGGGTTTCTGGGCGACCCAGACAGAGACCCTATAGGCACTCGGTAGGCCCTTCCCGAGGCTTTCCTCCCCCACCCCCTACAGCCTTCTTTTTGTCTTCATGGATTTTTCTGTTGCCTACATTTCACGTAAATGGGATCGTGCCGTGTTTGTCCCTTCGTGTCTGGTTTCTCTCTCTGAGCAGCATGTCCTCAAGGATCATCCCACGTTGTAGCAGGAGCAGAACGTCCTTCCTTTTCACTGGTGAGTGATTCTCCGTTTGAGGAACCCCCTATTCGTATACTCATCCTTCCATCCAGCCATTTATCCATCCATCTACCTACCTATCCATCATCTATCCCTCCATCTGTGCATGTATCCGTCCATCCGTCCATCTGTCCACCCGTCCATCCATCCATCGGTCCATCCATCCATCCGTCCATCTGTCCATCCATCCTTCCCCTGTATCCATCCATCCATCCACCCATCTGTCCATCCATCTGTCCATCCATCCATCCATCCATCCGTCTATTCATCCGTCCATCCATCTACCCATCTTTCTGTCCATCCGTCCATCCATCCTTCCCCTGTATCCATCCACCCGTCCATCCGTCCATCTGCCCACCCATCCATCCGTCCATCTGTCCGTCTGTCCATCCACCCATCTGTCCATCCATCCTTCCCCTGTATCCATCCATCCATCCATCCATCCGTCTATTCATCCATCCATCCATCTACCCATCTTTCTGTCCATCCGTCCATCCATCCTTCCCCTGTATCCATCCACCCATCCATCCGTCCATCCGTCCACCTGTCCATCCATCCATCCACTGATCCATCCATGCATCCATCCATTCATCCATCTTCCATCCGTCCATCCATCCTTCCATCCATCCTTCCCCTGTATCCATCCATCCATCCACCCATCCATCTGTCCATCCGTCCACCCATCCATCCATCCATCTGCCCACCCATCCATCCATCCATCTGTCCATCTGTCCATCCACCCATCCATCTGTCCATCCATCCTTCCCCTGTATCCATCCATCCATCCATCCATCCGTTTATTCATCCATCCATTCATCTACCCATCTTTCTGTCCATCCGTCCATCCATCCTTCCCCTGTATCCATCCACCCGACCATCCGTCCATCCGTCCACCTGTCCATCCATCCATCCATCCACTGATCCATCCATGCATCCATCCATTCATCCATCTTCCATCCATCCATCCACCCGTCCATCTGTCCACCCATCCATCCATCCACCTGTCCATCTGTCCATCCATCCATCTGTCCATTCATCCTTCCCCTGTATCCATCCATCCATTCACCCATCTGTCCATCCATCTGTCCATCCATCCATCCATCCATCCATCCGTCTATTCATCCGTCCATCCATCTACCCATCTGTCTGTCCATCCGTCCATCCATCCTTCCCCTGTATCCATCCACCCGTCCATCTGTCCATCCGTCCACCTGTCCATCCATCCATCCATCCATCCACTGATCCATCCATGCATCCATCCATTCATCCATCTTCCATCCATCCATCTGCCCACCCATCCATCCGTCCATCTGTCCGTCTGTCCATCCACCCATCCATCTGTCCATCCATCCTTCCCCTGTATCCATCCATCCATCCATCCATCCATCCATCCGTCTATTCATCCGTCCATCCATCTACCCATCCGTCTGTCCATCTGTCTATCCATCCTTCCCTTCTATCCATCCATCCACCCATCCATCCATCTGTCCACCCACCCATCCATCCATCCATCCATCCACTGATCCATCCATGCATCCATCCATTCATCCATCTTCCATCCATCCATCCACCCGTCTATCCGTCCATCCGTCCACCCATCCGTCTGTCCATCTGTCCATCCATCCACCCATCTGTCCATCCATCCTTCCCCGTATCCATCCATCCATCCACCCATCTGTCCATCCATCCATCCATCCATCCATTATATCTATCTATCTGTCCATCCATCCATCCATCCATCCATCTATCAGTCTATTCATCTGTCCATGCATCCACCCATCCATCCATCCTTCCATCCATCCATCCATCCATCCTTCCCCTGTATCCGTCCACCCATTGTTCCATCCATCCTTCCCCTGTATCCATCCATCTATCCACCCATCCATCCTTCCATCCATCTATCCATCCATCTGTCCATCTTCCATCTGTCCATCTATCTGTCCATGCATCCACCCCTCCATCCATCTCTCCATCCATCCATCGTCTATCCATCCATCACCGGACATTTACGTTTTGGCTCTTGTGGCCAATGTCACCGTGAGCACAAGCGTGCAAACACGTGATTGAGTGCCCATTGTCAATTCTTTAGTCTCTATTCCCAGGGGTGCAATTGCTGTGACACATGGTTGTGCTGTGTTTCCCGTGTGGGTCCCGGATCCTCCACACCTCTGCCCTCATTTGCTATTTTCCGTTTTTGAAAATTCCAGCCGTCCGCGTGGGTGTGAAGGGCTCCTCGCCAGGCCCTGGCTTTGCGTTCCTCTGATGATCGGCGGCACCCAGCATCTTTTCGTGTGCTTATGGGCCACGTGAACATCCTGTTTGGAGAAATGGCCATTCGCGTCCTCTGTCCATATTTAAATTGGGTCTGTCTGTTTGCGGTTGAATTGCAAGAATTGTTTATGCGTTCTGGATACTAAACCCTCATCCCACATATGACTTGCAAATATTTCCTCCCATTGTGTGGGTTTTTTTCCCTCTTTGTTATTCCTTGCACTGTCTTGGTGGTGTCCTTTGATGCAGAAATGCTTTAAATTTTAATGCAGTCCAATTTGTGTGTATTTCTTTTTTGTTGCCCGTGCTTTATTGGCATCATGTTTAAATGGGCTGCTTTTAACCGCAGCTATCTGTGTGATTGTCTGGTCGAAAGTATAATGGATAACGTCGCGGGCCCTGGGGCTCTTACGGGCAGGACCCTCGCTCTCTCCGCCTCTGCTGTGGGACGTCCGTGTTCTGGGTTTTTGAAAAGAGTTTCAACCCCGATCGACACGCCCAGAAGGGAGCCGGTGTTTGAAATCGACTATCCGAACTGGACTTTTCGGTGACGTTTCAGAGTCTGCGGTGGCCCCAGAGGAAAGGGCTGTCTGTACTCAGCATGCTCCCGGGGATGACTATGTCCCGCCCCCCGCCCCCGGCCTCTCAGGCTCTCTTTTATCTGCAAATGTTGTTTAAAAAGGAAGAAAATTGCAAAGGTCACGATGCCCTGTAGATTGGTTTTTATCCACGAATAGTTTGCATTTTCAGAGCCGTTTTGGGCTTTCAGAAACACTGGGGGCGTAGGAGACAGAGCCCCGTGCATGCCCCCCCACCCCCATTGCTGCTAGCATTTGCTGTGTGTGTTTTTGTCGCAGGTGAGGAGCCCATCACAGGTGAGGGCTTGCTCTCGGCTCTGTGCATTCTGCGGGGTTCGGGCAAACAGACGCGGACGTGACTCCATCACGACAGAGTCACATGCAGCGGCTTCCGTGCCCCCAAAGTCTGCAGTGGCCCCACCGCTGGTCCGGTCTTCCTTTTCCCAGAGCCCTTAATTCAATTGCTGAGCTTGTCTCACCAGCTGCGGTCACTACTCATCTTTTGTGGCCGAGAACAGCTTTCCTTGCGAGTACAAAGGACTCCTGGCTGCTGCCCGGGTACCACGACGTGCATGTAATTACGCGGCACCAGGCTCACGATGGGGCCCAGCACAGCCCGCGTAGCACATGATGAGTGTCCGAGAGCATTATTTCTTGTTCTCGACCACAAAGGGGGGTGGCTGGCAGGCCGAGCCCGTGGCTGCATTTGGACCCACGTGGACACGCCAGCTCAGAGTTCCCACACTCGGGCGGGTCGCTGGAGCCCGGAAGTCTCTGGTGTGGACTGCCTGCCGGTCTGAAATCTTTAGTCTGTGGATCAGAACGCTGGGCTCTCCACTGCCTGCAGGGGTGCTGAGACCGGGTATCCCAGGGAACCAGGGCATGGGTGGGGGGCCAGATGTCCCTCAGGACAGGGCAGGGGTGCTGTTGTCCTCATGGGGCCAGAGTGAGGGCAAGGAGACCATCTCCCTTCCAAGTGTGGTGTTTGAAGTGGCTGCGTACCTCTCCATAAGCAGGTGCACCAGAGACCCATGAACAGGTGCACCAGAGACCCATGAAGACGTGTGTTAGCTACTCATGAACAGGTGTGTTAGCTACCCATGAACAGGTGTGTTAGCTACCCATGAACAGGTGCACCAGAGACCCATGAACAGGTGTGTTATCTACCCATGAACAGGTGCACCAGAGACCCATGAACAGGTGTGTTAGCTACCCATGAACAGGTGCACCAGAGACCCATGAGCAGGTATGTCCACTCCCCATGAGCAAGTGTATCAACTACCCAGGAGCAGGTGCGCTGGACGGGGTGGTAAGCAATCAGTTCACAAAGACCCTTTGATACCCAGGAGTCTGATTGGCCACAAGTCTGTGAGGCGTCAGAGAAACATAAGCAGCAAATCCACTGCTGAATGTCCCTGCCCCACGGACGACTTTCCCGGGTCAGCTCTAGCTCCGCGGGAGGGGGCCAAAACATGCCTTGCTTTCAGAGGGACGCAGGACTTTGCAGCCAGCGGGGTCTGTGTTTAGCAGGAATCGACCGGGACATCGACCACATCCGTTTATGTGCAGTTATTGACCTGGGACGCGGTCGTGCACGAGGAACAGAAAATGCTGTGCGGTGAGTGTAGCAGGAACGTTTTTCTCCCCCCGTTTTTCAGAGCGGTGATGAGCCTTAACGACTACGCACGTGTACAAAATATTGCTAGGGCCAGAAGCGGGTGAAGAAAGCACATCTCTGCAGGGCATTTTCTTAGCTGCCGCTGGATGGGGCAGGTGGCTGGACACAGAGCGGCCAACGGTCGTGTCCTGGGTGTGCCTGGATTGGGGATAGGTGGCCGTCTGTGGTCCTGGCTGCCTGGGGGCAGCATCGTAAAGGCAGGAGGCAGGTCATGTCAGCGCGTCTGGACATCCGTGGATCGGGGTCGACACCAGCAACTATTTAATTGTAGACTCACATCCACGAGGAAGGGATGTCTCAGGGAGGAGAGTCCCGCTGGGTCTCGGGTGGGCTCTCTGTTTTGTGGGGACAGCGGCAGAGGGAGCCCCAGGCGGACATCCCGATGGAAAGGCTCTTTTCCAGTGTCGGCCTTCCGGAAGCCGAGCCCTTTCGGAATGCAGGTCCGGGAAGTCGTGGCTTATTAATAACCAATGGACGCCATGTGTGGACCCGACGGCCGGCGTGCAAGAGCCCCGTGCGAGGCGAGCTCCCGTATGCTGTGCTGTTCACAGACCTCGCGGGCGCCCCATGCGACCCTGCGGCTCGGAAAGGCCGCGTTCCTGCCTTGGGTTTGTCGTTCCTGCGCATGAATGTTCCGTGATGGGAGGGAGCGCCCTGAGCCGTGAAGAAACGACGTCCACAAACACACATCTCCAAGTTGTGTGCCTTGATTTTGTTTCCTTTTTCCCTTTTTTCCTGCATTTCCCTCCTGACCCCTCACCCCCCCCCCCCCCCCGGAGTGCCAAATCAGCCATTTTCGTTGTTCTTTGAGCCCCGATGGCCATTTCGCAGAAACCCAGCGAAACAACTTGTCTGTGTCTGTGTCTGGACAGTTGTTGGGGGTCCTGACATCTTTCTGGCCGGGAACGCGGACGCTGGATGCACTGTCCGTTTTTATTGGTTTATTTCTTGCAGCGTCTCAGACCCCGGAACATATCGTTTCTTTCGCTTTTCCTTTTAAAAATCAAATTACAACGTGACATTCAATAAAATATCTTTTGTGCAGCTAGTAAAAACGGGACCCTTGCAGTCTTGACAATTAACCTACATGGTGCCACACGCCTCCTGTGATACAGTTTATGGGTTGACTTTTATGTCAGCTTTTCCTATATATATATATATTTTTTTATAAAAAAAAAAGCCCCATTATGTATTAATAGCCTTCTATGTTTTAAAAGTTTCTTTTTCTTGTGTGGAGAGAAAAAAAAATCATTTGCCTTTTAATGGGGTGTCAGATTTGTTTTCCAAACCTTGTAAAAGGGTTATCGTTGTTACGCAAGGACAAGCGCTTTCTTCAGAATCAATGAAAACTCTGTTTTGCGAGGTAATTCACAGCCCTCCCTCGGCGGTTCCGTGCAAAACTTAATTTCACCATTTTGCAAAGTGGAGGGGTGGGACCTTTCTCTGCGGTTAACTATTTTCACATGGAGGGAAACGCCGTCTCGGCCCCTCACACGTACTAAATAACCTGCAGGCCGCCCTGTGTCAGGGGCATCTTGGCAGCATGGGGGGGGTCAGAGCTCACAGAGATGCCAGCTTCAATTAGGGACGTCGTAAAGCTGTTGGCAATTAACTCTCCCCCGCGCCCTCCAGCAGGCCCCGACCTGATGCTCACAGCCCCCAACAACAGCCGGGGAGACTCGGGTGTTGCAGCTGACCAGATTTTCTTCCACTGGGGCCGTGGGTTGGTGCTCTTGGCCGTGGGGGGGGACACGGTCAGTGACCACCCAGCTGGTGTGGGCCCACCACGGGGGTATTTTGTGGGTCCCGCCCACTCAGCGACGGGCCATTCTCGGTACACTCGGGGTCTGAGTAGCACCCCTTTGTGTCCCGGGGGCCAGCCACCCCACGGTTGTGCGTGCTGGTCTATCATGTTGTGTGCCTCTACACATCAGGGCCATCTGTGTCTATGTCCATACAGGCTGCAGGGTCAGGTTCTCTGCAGACCTTGGCTAACACTCTGTCCCAATCCCCCAAGCATGGGGGCCATGGTGGAGTTGCAAGCTCACATCTGCACCCAGGATGCCCCAAAGGGTGTGAGGAAGGCCCCTTTGGAAGGGAGGAAGGACCCCTACCGTGAGTTCTCCAGTAGGTGGACGTTCGTCCGAAGGAGAACACGGTCCCTTAGAAATAAGGAGCATACGGGTTAAGGAAGCCTCGTGAAACTACAGCCACATGTGCTCCCTGCTGAGCCCCTAGTTCAGGGGTGGTCACGTCCGGAGCTCACAGGGGCAGGAGCAGCTGGCATTGGGGGTGAGCACGTGGGGTTGGAAATTGGCAAGCAGGTGCATGACTGGGGAGTGAGTTAACACATGTGAGGGATGTGAGTGCCCGGCCAAGGGTGAGGGAGGCTGAGGCCCAACCTGAATGACTGGCACAATCAGGAGGGGTTTGGACCCCGCACACAGGGTCCTGGGTACCGCGGGCACTGGGGAGGCGATGGAGAAGGTGCCAGGGGGCAGGCACTGGCTAAAAGGAGAGGGAGTGGGGAGTTCCCTGAGACCCTCAAGCCAGCACTTGTCCGTCCCCACAGGGGGAGGGGGATGGGCTATGTTCTCTGGAGCCAGGAGGGCAGGTTGTCTGGGCGTGGCAACGACAGGCAAGATGGAGGGCACGCACGTGGGCACACGCCCCCTACATGTCGCATTTGGGGTGCCTATGTGGGGTGTAAAGTATCAAGGACATAAAACTAAGAAAATTGTTACTGTAGAGTTCCAGGTAGCCTGTACCCTGCACAGGGACATGACATAGGATTGGTGAGAGGCACGTGGGTGGCCTTCATACACTATGGTTGTTCTAGTTCATGGTGATTCCTTAAATTGTACAACAATTTAGTCTTTGTGCAGGAAGTGCCACCAAGTCAGGGGCTTAAAACCATAGGAGTTTGGTTTCTGCCAGTCCTGGAGACAACAAGCCTGAGATCCAGGAGGGGCAGGACCCCTGAGATCCAGGCAGGGCGGGACCGAGCTCCCTCCTGGGGCTCCAGGGGAGGGTCCTTCCTGCCTCTTTCAGTTTCTGGGGGTCTAGGCATCCCCGGGCTTGTGGCCACATCCCTCCCATCTCTGCCTCTGTCTTCGTGTGGCTTCTCCTTTGTGTCTCTGTCTCTCTTGTGTCTCTTACAAGGACACTTGTCATTGGATTAGGGCCACCCTGACCCAGGAGGACTTCACCTTAACTTACATCTTAATGACATCTACAAAGACCCTATTTCCCGAAAAGATCACATTCTCAAGCTCAAGCATCGAGGACTCCAACATAATGACTCTTTGGGGGTCACCATTCAATCCACAACACTCTTCTGTATGTATCATTTGCAGTGATAGCAAACAGGAAATGCAGTAAGTTTACGATTGACTCTGCTGTGCTGACATCCACAGAGTCATGATGCAGATGGCCAAACGGGAAGACAAGTTGATGTTTAACTTGCCCCAGAAAGATAACAGTCTTAGTAAGTCAACATTATGAAGTGATTTTCTTGCCTTCCTGCTTCATGCACGAGATGATCTATATTGCATTTTTCTTTTGCACCAGCTCTGTGTGATCTCAGCTAAGATAAACTTTCATCAAACGACTAATGAACAGAAAGTTTAAAAAAAATAGATTAATCACCAAATGATTGTGTTCAGAGTGTGTCCAAGTATAGAAAATCAGGGCATTAGCAGAAAAGAACATATTTCAATATTTATGAAGCAATTTTTCTATAATTAAGAGGAATTCTGTAATAGGTTTTTATTGTTGTCATTCTTTTGAATCTTAATCCAAAAATTCTTATCAAATCATTAGAAGAAAAATGTCTAACTCCGACGTGAATATCTTCCCTTTGATGAGCCTGGCGGTATGTGAGTTGTTTTAGGTTTTTGGATCATGTTGGAGGATAAATAAAGACCATTAGAAGTTTCTGACTAATTAGAAACACAGCTGCAGGTACACAGAGGGAGGTAACAGGGAGAGAAAGATATCCAGCTGATGACATAAGATGGGGCATGTCTGTGCTCTCCACTTGGTTGTTCATTAAGGAAGAGACGTATTTTGTGGTGTAGACAGTCTGAGGGCAGAATGCTGAGGGTCTGGGGGGCTCCTCTCCATCAGGAAGGAAGGCCTTCCACCACACTGGAGTCCAAAGCTGTTTTACACCAAGGTGGAGTAAACAGGAAGCTGAAGATGTCTGGGGAAAGGAGATGGCCATGAGTGCATGATTCCCAGGCAAAGTTGTCCAAGATAGAGGCCAATATGAGGCTCCTCCCAGGGGTCTCCAATCGGAGAGACCCTGTATTAGCCAGGGTTCTTCAGAGACACAGAATCAATAGGATGGATGGATGGATGGCTAGATACCTAGCTAGATGGATATGGTGGATGGATGAATGGATTGATGGGTACATAATGATAGATAGATAGATAGAGTGGATGGATGGATGGATGGATGGATAATAGATAGATAGATAGATAGATAGATAATAGATAGTAGGTAGATAGATAGATAATAGATAGATGGTAGATAGATAGATAGATAGATAGATACGTACATACATATATATGGTGGAAAGGTGAATGGATGGATGGATGGATAGGTGGATGGATAGATAGATAGTTGATAGATGGTAGATAGATAGATAGATAGACAGATAGATAGAGTGGATGGATGGATGGATGGATGGATAATAGATAGATAGATAGATAGATAGATAGATAGATAATAGGTAGATAGATAGATAATAGATAGATGGTAGATAGATAGATAGATAGATAGATACATACATACATACATACATACATATATATGGTGGAAAGGTGAATGGATGGATGGATGGATAGGTGGATGGATAGATAATTGATAGATGGTAGATAGATAGATAGATAGACAGATAGATAGAGTGGATGGATGGATGGATGCATGGATGGATGGATAATAGATAGATAGATAGATAGATAGATGATAGATACATACATACATATGCTGTATGGGTGAATGGATGGATGGATAGGTGGATGGATAGATAGACAGATGATTGATAGACAGATGATAGTTGGTAGATAGATATAGATAGATAGATGATAGATAGATATCATGGATGCATCGATGGATGGACAGATAACAGCTAGATGGATGGATAATGGATGGAGGGAGGGAGACATGATAAATTGATTAATATATGAATAGATAGATACAGATATACCGATCTGTATAAATATACAAATACAGAGAGATAGATGGATGAGAGGGAGATCGAGATTCTTTGCAAGGAGCTGGCGCATGCAATTATGGAGGCTGAGACAAGGACGATCTGCCATCTGTCAGCTGCAGACCCTGGTGGAGGCTGGGACGGGACTTAGTCTGAGTCTGAATGTCTGAGAACGAGGAGGGCCAGTGGTGTAAGTTTTGGTCCAAGGGCAGGAGAAGATGGAAATAAGATGGAAAGGGGGCAAATTACCCCTTCTTCTGCCTTTTTGGTCTGCACAGGCCTTCAACTGATTAGACCAGGCCCACCCACACTGAGGAAGACCATCTGGTTTGCTCAGTCCACCAGTTTAATGTTAATCTCATCCAGAAACACCCTCCCAGGCACCTCCAGAGTCATGTTTAGCCAAGTGTCTGGGCATCCCACAGTGCAGTTGAGGTGACCCATCCCGCTAGTGCTCACGTATCCCAACAACGCTCAGGACCATTTCCCTCTCTCTGCTCAGCTTTTGTTTCTCTGCATGCTCACATTCAGCCACGTGCCAGAACCACAAGCTTAGACTGTTGCCACCCAAGGGGCGGTCTGCAGCAGGACCGTGGCCACCAGGGAGCTGGTCGGAGCGTGGGCACATTCGTGCTGCCCCAGACCTGCTGAATCGCCTGCAGGCACAGAGCCCAGGCGGCCCCTGCATGGGCTGGCTGCATGCACACGGGCACTCAAGGAAGCTGCCGGAGATCCCAGAATGCAGGAGGAGACCCTGCGGACATGGGAAGCAGTAGGCGGGACAAAGTTCACGCTCGATGCACCGTTTCCCCGGGGAATACGGGATGGGTGGCCGTGGGCGATCAGGGCTCCGGGGTTCCATGTTGGATTTGCTGCAGGCACGTGGGGTGGGGTGGGCGGGCACCACGGGGTCCAGGCGTGGCTGCGGTCACTAACCCGCCTCTGTGTGCGCACTGGGCGAGGGGTGGCCATCTGCACGTGCCTGGGCGGTCTTTGCAGGTGGCGTGGAAACCATTTCTCTTCAGATGGGCTTTATGTGGTTCATGTGGACAAGGAGAAGGGGCTCGTGAGGTCTGCAGTGCGGGGCTCTTACGCGCTTGTAAGAACACAAAGCAGCGAAACGCAGGAGACACCTGCTTCTGGGGACAAGGACAGAGAAGGAAGGAAACAGACGGGGGTGAGGGATTATCCGGGGGACAAGATCAGGGAGGCATCCGGAGGGACCCCGTGTTGTCCTGGGACCTCGCGGCCGGGCCCAAGGGCACTTCGACCGACACACCATCTCCCTCCGTCACGGAAAGTGACTCGGAGACATGTCACGGTCGGCGTCCCCATGTGACAGGCTGCGAGATTGGATGAGGCGGGGGATTACAGCCGGGCGTGCTGGGATGCTGACCGTCGCGAAAACGCATGTCAGGTGGGCGTTCGTTAGCCCGGCCGGCAAGCCAGGCGGCTGGAAATCATGCTTCTGGCAAAGGAGGGCAGAGAGTTTGACCCTGTCTTGTTGGCGAGAGGGAACGATCCGCGAGGTCGATTTTCCAGGCGCTGTGATGATGCGTGGCTGTTGCACACGGCCCGCCAGCGAGTCCTTCCTTCCTGCGCAGGAAGAGGCTTTCCTCCAGGAAGAGGCTAAGCAGGACAAGGCAGAGGGGGTCCTGTTTGCACCCCACCCCCCAGGAGGGAGGCACCCAGGACGAAAGTTTCGTCTGGAGCTCTCGGCCAGGACAGGCTCACAAGAGAGGATGTGCATCAGCAACCCAGCCTGGAGAGACGTCCCAGCTGCTACGGGGCCTCACTAACACTTCCGCCTTGTTGGACAAGCCCACGTTCCCTGTGGGACCGTGCCATCAACCGCTGCCCTCTTCCCCCACTTGTCCGAGGGGTTTCTGGCGACCTGTGGTTCTCTCTGAACTCACACACAGGAGCGGTTCCCAAGCATTTGCCTCGCTGCTCGGACGGAGGTCCTGAGCTGTCTGACGGAGCCATCAAATTCCCATGTGCGACGTTTACCGATTTGTAGACAAACTATGTACCGGTTCTCACACTGGAGACGCCCTCTTTGGGGCCGTTGTCTTGGGTCAGTGGAACCCTCGCTGCTTGCTTTGCCCGGGACCTCCTGACTTCTCAGGACAAGATCAGTCAGCGCCCAGCAAAAGGTCTGCGTTCGGTTGCCAGATACAGCCCAGGACGCCCTCTTACACGTCAGTTTTAGAGAGTGTTTTTTTTCCCAGTATAAGTATGTCTCAGGTATTGCAAGGGATATACTGATACTGAAAAAAAAAAAAAACAAAACCCAACGTGGTTTGTTTTTCCGAAATTCAATTTTTACGTAGTCATCCTGTGTTTTTATTTGGTCAAAATGGCAGTCTTCATCAGGCTTTTTCCTCTTCAGGACCTGAACGCATAAGACCTTGCACAAAATGTGCCTTCCAGGTGCAACTTAGGATGAATTGCCACACTGGATGCTGGAAGTTTTCTATCTATATCCATCTGTCTATCTATCATCTATCCATCCAACCATCCATCCATCCATTATATCTATCTATCCATATATCCATCCACCTATCCATCCATCATATCTATCTATCATCTATCTATCTATCTATCTATCTATCATCTATCCGTTCATCCATCCATCCATCCATCCATTATATCTATCTATCCATATATCCATCCACCTATCCATCCATCATATCTATCATCTATCTATCTATCTATCTATCTATCATCTATCCGTCCATCCATCCATCCATCCATTGTATCTATCTATCCATATATCCATCCACCTATCCATCCATCGTATCTATCATCTATCTATCTATCTATCATCTATCCGTCCATCCATCCATCCATCCATTATATCTATCTATCTATCTATCTATCTATCATCCATCCATCATCTATCCATCCAACCATCCATCCATCCATTATATCTATCTATCCATATATCCATCCACCTATCCATCCATCATATCTATCATCTATCTATCTATCTATCTATCATCTATCCGTCCATCCATCCATCCATCCATTATATCTATCTATCTATCTATCTATCATCCATCCATCATCTATCCATCCAACCATCCATCCATCCATTATATCTATCTATCCATATATCCATTCACCAATCCATCCATCATATCTATCATCTATCTATCTATCTATCTATCTATCTATCATCTATCCGTCCATTCATCCATCCATCCATCCATCCATTATATCTATCTATCCATATATCCATCCACCTATCCATCCATCATATCTATCATCTATCTATCATCTATCCATCCATCCATCCATTATATCTCTATCCATATATCCATCCACCTATCCATCCATCATATCTATGTATCATCTATCTATCATCTATCCATCCATCCATCCATCCATCCATCCATTATATCCCTGTCCATATATCCATCCACCTATCCATCCATCATATCTATCATCTATCTATCATCTATCTATCTATCCATCAATCCATGCATCCATCCATTATTCTATCTATCTATCTATCTATCATCCATCCATCATCCATGTATCCATCCATCCATCCACCTATCCATCCCTCATATCTACTATCTATCTATCTATCTATCTATCTATCCATCCATCCACCCATTCACCCACCCATTATATCTATCTGCCTATCTATCTATCTATCTATCTATCATCTATCTATACATCTTCTATCTATGTGTCTATCTATCTATCTATCTATCCATCCATCTACCCAATTATCCACCCATGCCTCCCTATATGGGTGAGAGAAAATGGAATCTACTCTCTTCACCTGAACGCCATCCGTGGTACTGTCTGTTCCAGAGCTAGCCTGTCCCTCTGGCTTCTTAAACCAGGCTTTAACATCACTGGAGGATTGGGGACAGGGTGGGAGGTCTCCAGTTCTGAGCCTACCCATTCCCAGCAAGCAACTCTGATGGGGTCAATCCCAGTCCTTGGTCTACCGGTTCCCAACAAGACAACTCTGATGGGGTCGATTCATGCCTCATAAGTCATGACGTAATAATGTTTTTGGACAACCCAGCACAAGGACATCCACTTGTCATGTTTTTGCCACCTGTGGTCATGAGAGGGACCTGTGTGGGGTCCCAAGGCTGGGCTACCCAATTTCTTTACTTGTTTTTTTTACTGGTGGCGTCCCGTGCTATCAATCTCACAGAGGAGGTGCGTGAAAACCCACGGGTGATGGTTCTGCGACCGACCAACAGACTCAAACACACAGGAGCCTGTACCTGCCACGCAGGTGAGGCTGGAGGGTGATGTCAGAGGTGGAGAACAGTACTCAACGCTCCACGACCTTGGCTGGACACGCCTCGGTGCGCTGAGCACCTAACATGCGCGATAACCCTACGGTGTGAGTCATATCCAGAAAAAGGCATCACAAGTGCCCAGCGGGAGGGATGGTGACAAGGTTGACCGCGTGGGCCACCAGCCCTCAGCACAAGCTGTGGGGCTCTGCTTTCACAGACGAGCACTCTGGGTGGTCTCAGGGCACACGGCTGAGATGTCACGTGTGGCTGTGCGAGGGGGTGACTCCGTCCCTTTTGAGTATCCGGGCGGGTTTTCTCCTGGCGAAGGGTGAGACGTGCCTCGCTGAAGGCGGATGGGGCCCTGGGAGGATGCAGCTGCACCGACTCTCTGGGGAGGGTCCCCGGATGTGCCCGTGGGGCCGTCCCAGCCAACGTGCTCCCCCGGCCAGGAGCCCATTTTCCTAGCTTCTGCTTCTCCCTGTAGTTAATAAATCAGAACATAGATAAGAGACTCATGGTTAATTTTCCACAGCCAGTGCAGAGTGTCTGAGCCCATAAACCGCGCTCAGGCTCGGGCTGTGAATTTCCTGATCCTGACAACTCAAACAGCTTAGAAATCATAATTATAAGTTACAAGTGTCTTAGGGGTTGTTCTTCTGACATAAAACTAATTTCATGTTTTTATTCATAATGTGGGAGAGATGAGACGCAGGCTTTGGAGGGCGCTCCTGGAGATATCACAGGCCCCGTCTCCCGGCAGTAATGAACCAAGACGGCACAGTTCGCTCTTTGTTGCCGCCTGATGTGCCTTGAGTAGCTTCTGACAATCTTGCAGACCGTGTCTCTGCTTTTCCCAACAGTCTGTTCGGGCGACCACGCTGAGCGCCAGACCTGGGTTGGCCCCGGAGCTGTCATGGAATGATGTCTCCATGCCCAGACTGGAGGCATGCGTGTGGACGTCCTGGGGCAGCCCCCTCCGTGCGAGTGTCCTGGGGTGGCTGTAACAAAGTGCCCCACACTAGAAGGCTTAACACAGCAGAAATCCCTCCCCTGTTAGCTGCGGACACCAGAAGCCTGAGATCCAGGCGGGGCAGGACCAGTGAGATCTGGGTGCGGCAAGGCCTTGCTCCTTCCAGAGCCTCCAGGGGAAGGTCCTTCCTGCCTCTTCCAGCTTCTGAGGGATGCCCCAATCTTGGACACCCCTTCGCCTGTAGATGGATCACCCCAGTCTCTGCCTCTGTCTTCCCACAGTCTCCTCCCCATCCGTGTTTCCATGAAGTCTCTCTTCTTTAGATAATGACGCCACTCATCGGAGTTGGGGTCCAGCCTAACCCAGGAAGCCCTCACCTTGATTTACACCTCAGCCACACCTACGAAGACATGATTTCCAGATGCATCATATTTACAGATGCGGGAAGTTAGGACGTGAACCCGTTTTTGGGTGGGGGCACCAGCACAGCCCGCCTGCCTCCACCACCCAGGTGAGTGTTGGTTTTCCTAAGGGACGAAGGTGGGCCCTTCCTTCCCAGGTGTCTCTCCCCTCGTGGCCCTAGTCTAGGCAAAGAACAGACCTGTGACATCCTACAGTCAATGGTTTTGCCAGTTCTAGCCATTACCAACTCAGTGGAGATTTTCCCCTTGCTGTTAAAGAGGAAGAAAGGGGTATTTGTGAAAAGAAAGAAAAAGATCTCGGATTGGAGCATAGAAACGACAGGACCATTCAGAAGCTGGAAAAGGCAGGAAGGATCTTCCCCTGGAGGCTCTGGAAAGTCCCCCGAGTGGGGAAGAATGAGACGTTGGTCTTGATTTCATCACGGATTTTCTACGTAAGTGGGAAATCATTTGCTGTTCTCTCTTCCAAACATGAGCGTTTGTAGTGAACAAGGAAAGAGAGGCTAAAACCTCAAGAGGAGAGCAAGCCTCCACACTCCACCAGAACGGCTCGAGTGGAAAGGACACATAGTGCCGTGTGTTGGCAAGGGTAGGGAGCAACTGAAACTCCCCAGTGTTGCCGGAAGGAGCATCGGTTGGTACAACCATTTTGGAAAATCACGGGTTGGCATCCTCCAGTGTTGGGCATGAGTGTGGTGCATGCCTTCTACAACTGTACGTGTGAACCCAGCAGAAAGGGCGGCGTAGATGTACCCAAAACGTGGGAAGGAGCATCCACAGCAGTATAACCTGTAACAGCCCCCAAACCAGAACCAACTGCGTCAACGGTAGAAAGGATAAATAAGTCATGCCCAACACCGGAGGGGGTGTTGCGTCCTTGTACTCTTCCTAGAGCCACGTCTGACACACGTGTGCCTACTTGCAATGACTCAGTGGGATGGGCATGGGTGACGTGTGTGCTCTTCTGGATGAGTTTCCACAGAGAAACGTCCCCGCACCTCGTTTCCACGTGTCCTTCTGGTGCTCACACTCAGGATCCCCTCAACCCCTTTGGGAGTAAATCTTCCGCACCCACACTCCAGGGTTCCCTCTGTTCTGGTCAGCACAGACCAGACGCCAAGCACGGTCCCAATTCTTGGAGACCTTACAGTCCTTGTCCACATCTGACACTTGGATGGAAACAGTCACGATGGACGTGAATTATTATTTGCAGGGCATTTGTCCCTTCAGATCTGCATGAAAATTAAATTTCTACAAATTGATGCAGTGGGATGAATTAGACATGGGAAGGACTCCTATCTTATAGGGTAGCATAAGGGAGTCAGTGAGGACTGACTCCCTGCGAGTGCACTCAGCCATGTAGGCACTCTACAAGCTTCCTGCTGTGAGCACCCATGGTTCTCCTCCTGAGGGCGTCTTGCGGTGTGTTTAGCCCTTACCTGGATGGTTGCATACACTTGCCTCAGAAGAACCAAGGGCCATATCTGGAGGTTGCTCAGTGTCCTGTGGAGTTGCCAGATCATCCCTGACAAAGACTACGTCCTCTCACCGTCAGCAGATCCATGACACCTCCCTGACCACCTCAGATACGAGCTATAGAGCTTCTCTACTAGAAAGAACCCATGGTGAACGGGGGCCACGGAGGGACAGAGCCTGTGCTCTATGTCCAGAGGCGGGGTTCAGACATGGTAAACACTTCCAATTTATGTGAAATACGGTACAGGTGTATGCCTGTCAGCTAGTCCCTGTCACAGGAAGGGGCAAGTGTAGAACTTAAAAATAACAGAGAATGTTTCCAGTACGAAGATATGTAGACACTTACGTCAAACAGAACGTGATGGCCCAGCAAGGAAGAGCCTTATTTGAGACTGAGGGTGCTTGTGGTCTATAATGACCCTGCAGATTTTGTTTCCACAGCTGAACACAGCGGGTATGACACGCTTGTGAAAATAGCATCTCTAACTGGCCAACATGAGCAGACAGCCTGACGTGTTTGCAAAACCTCCCAGATTTGAGAAGAAGTCAGAGGAATATTTCCTGGCTCGGGAAAGCAGTGAAGAAAAATGAAGGGAAAAAGGAACGAGAAAGAAAAAGGAACCCCATTCTCCGTTGGACGGCCAGCCCTAGAGCTGGGATCCGTGCCTCTAAAACTCGTGTCGGTTCACCCAAAAAGACGAGACAAACCGAGAGAATAAAACAGCCGCGAGCACCAAAAAAAAATAAATAAATAAATAAAAAATAAAAAAGCACTACGGAGCATGTCTGGATGACACAGATGTGGCTCTACTGACATCCCTCACATCCAGGGAAATTCAGAATATATCCACGTCTGCGTTTCCTTTTAAGACTCCTCATTCCCGCAGAACGTGGCCCTGCCTCTTTGACCCGCATAGCGGGACTCCAATCAGAAAAGATAAGAGCATGTTTAATTGATTAGTCAGCGTCTGCACAGCGCTTTGAAGGTGAGAAGTGCAATATTATTATAATGATGAAGAAAAAGCTGTGATCTTTGGAGAATTTCTCTTCTCATCTGACCTGCTTTTCCAATTTGGTCTACGCTACTCAAGTGTACCGCGGGAGTGTACAGATTATGGGTCCCGGCCCGGGGTCCTGTGCCAGGCTGGTCAGCGGGAAGCGTCTTGCATATCCCCACGTGGAGAGCCGTTGGGTCCAAGCGGGGGGCTGAGCACGGCTGCGAGGAGGGGAGCCCCTGCCCACTACCCTTGTGGACGGACGGATCCAACATGGCGCCCGCAGGTGGGTCTGCTTCTGGATGTTGGCTGCTCACGTCCCTTCCTTGGAGACGTGTTGCTTCAGGTGCCTCAGGGTGGACGCTCCACGTCTCCAGGGCTGGTAGGTCCCACCACCCCGGGGCACCTGGTACTTCCCCCGATGTTTCTCTGAACTTTGCTGGTTTCCGTTAAACACACGCCCTGCTCTGTTTGCCCATCTGTCTCCCCACCAGATTGTAAGTGCTCCCAAGAGAGGGTTACTGTGATTGATTTTTGTTTTTGTAATGATCGGGTTTAATTATTTACAGCACTCTTAGGTGTAGAGGAAAAAGGAGCAGGAAGCCGTCTCCCCCTCCTCGCCCCTTGCCACAATTTGCTACAGTTGACGCAGCGCCACGGGGGCGTCAGTTTTAAGGGGACCCCACTGTTTTCATTATGGTTCACCTTGCTGTTGCACCGTCTGTGGGCATGGGCAGGTGTTCAATGGCGTGCATCCCCTGTCCACGGGATCGTGAGGGATGCCCGCACACAGGACAGTTTCTCTGCCCCGAAAACACCCACCAATTGTAGCTCTGGACCTATTATTACACCCGTGTTATCTCATCTCTACATCACCAGCCGTACTGGTTGACCTGTGTTGGGCCAATCAATTGACTGATCAACGAAGCAATAATGAAGGATGAAGAACAGGACGTGGTCACCTTCCAGGGCCCCTCCTCGGCCATGGCCACCTCCTCTGACCTGCTCTGCGGCTGGGGCTGACCTGGAAGCAATCCAGCCCGGGACTCCTGCGCCCTTGACTTTGGTCCACTGGGGGCCCCAGAGATGATGGCGGGCAGGGACGAGCTGCCTGAAGTCTGGGGCGGGGCTCCCCTGGCTCACTCCCCGGCCTGTGCTACCCCTGTCTGGGTATTGCAAGACCCCCTCACCTTCCTATACTCTGCTCTCACCTTTACGGGTGGATGACCCTGTCCTTAAAGTCTTGGATCGCCCTGGGGAGATACCACACATTCCCCACCTGGCTCCCCAGGCATACGGCAGGAAGGTGGAGCCCGATGATGAGTCTTTGTGGGTCACCTTGTCCGGAGAACATTCTAGTGCCCCTGGAAGGGAGGCGTGTGTTGTGGGAGACCTGAAATGCAGCTGTTGTTGGCTGCCTTGACACCTGGGGGAACCTGGGAGGGCCCCATGGGCATCCCTGTGAGGCGCCCCCCAACTCCTGTGAGGTACCTCCCCAATTCTGCTCCCATGAACAGGTGCCTTGCGAACCCCACAGCTAGTTTTGGGGACTGGGCACCATGCGTGGGCCTCACAGAGTGTGGGGTTGTCGTTGCCAGCCCTTGGGGTTGTCCAAACAAGGCGATCCCATCCTCCTGTGGGAAGCAGGGGCCCCTTTGTTACTGCAAAGCCTGTCTCCCAGTCTCTGGGGGTTCACTTTGTGCTGGGGTACAACCCTCGTGTGTCCCCTGGGGTCCTTCCCTGGGCGGCCAGCACGTGGGAGGAAGGATAAACCACTATAACGTCATCTGTCCAGCGTTGGCCAGGATGCCCTGGGTCACAGCCACAATCTGAGGGGGGGGAGTCCCTCTCCAGCAAAGGGACAAACAGGCACAGCCGCACAACAGCCCCCCCACCCCAGCCCCACACACTCTCCTTCAACACCCAGACTGGCGATTCATCACAAATCCATAAAACAATTAGCGATGAAGTCACGATATTGCTGCAAGACCGTCGTTTTGATTAATGCATAAATAATTTAAGTGAGTATTTCTTCAGCGTGCGGAGCTCCTGCCATTATTTAGTGGCCTTGCCGTGATGGCCGCCGGTTCCCTGCCGTATGAAACGCTCCCCCGTCCGACCGAGGGGCTGCTGGGCTGGTGGGTTCTTAGGGGTGAATGCCAGCGTGGCCATTAACGAGCCGATTAGCATAATCCATTGTGATATATCATCCGAGGAAAGTTCATCCGCACAACTGAATGGGACCGTGGGATGGCTTGAAGATTTTATGATACAATAACTATCCATTTGATAAGCAATTAAAAAGATATTTGGAGACACGGGGCGGGGAGATAATGGAGTGCGGGACGGGAGGGGTAAGGTCGTGCTCGCCCGCTGAGACCCGGTCCATCTGGGGGCCGGCTGCCCCTTGTTTTGCCTCAGGAATAGGGGGATGGTTATCCGGAAGCTTTGGGCTTGAGGAAGGGCAGCTTCCGTATGGAATCTTGGGGCCCAGGATGGGGGAGCCCGTGATGGGGCCAAGAGCCTCCCCAACATGTCCATTGGTGACCTCAACGCACCCTCATTGCCAACTGTGAGCCTTGCTTCCCTCTCCTTGCGGGAAATGATGGCAAATATCTGGGGCCGGATATGAGCATTAGTGAACGTACATGGCAAGCTTTTTGTGTCTGAATTTTTTAATATTTTTGTGATACGCATATACATATAATAATGATACTTCAGCCATTTTTACGTGTATCATTCTGCAGCATAAAACACAATCACGATGCTGGGCGACCATCATCCGCATCCATTTCCAGAGCTTTATTGTCGCCATTAAACATCAAACACTAGCTACGGATACCCCTGCCCCTGCCCCCGGTGCCCACCAGCTCGCTTTCTGTCCCTGCGAATTTGTTCCTAGCGCATCCCACAAGTGAGATCACCCTGTATGTATTTGTGTTTTGCGTCTGGCTGATTTCGCTTATTTTAGTGTCCTCAGGGTTCGTCCACCTGCGGCAGGTGCCAGAATCTCTTTCTTCGTGGCCGTCCGTGGACACTGTCTTCCCCGTCTTGGCTGCCGTGAACACAGATGTATGATGATCTGTTTGCACACCGCTCTGCGGCTCTTTGGGTATCGACGTTCGAGTCCAATTTCCAAGTCCTGTGGTATATTCTATTTTATTTTATTCTTTTTTAAAATGTTTATTTGTTTTTGAGACAGAGAGAGACAGAGCATGAACGGGGGAGGGGCAGAGAGAGAGGGAGACACGGAATCCGAAGCAGGCTCCAGGCTCTGGGCTGTGAGCACAGAGCCCGACGTGGGGCTCGAACCCACAAACTGTGAGATCGTGACCTGAGCCGAAGTTGGAAGCTCAACCGACTGAGCCACCCAGGCGCCCCTCCTGTGGTGTATTTTAAAACCTAACGTTTGGGGCGCCTGGGTGGCTCAGTCGGTTAAGCATCCGACTTCGGCTCAGGTCACGATCTCACGGTCCGTGAGTTCGAGGCCCGCGTCGGGCTCTGTGCTGACAGCTCAGAGCCTGGAGCCTGTTTCGGATTCCGTGTCTCCCTCTCTCTCTGACCCTCCCCCGTTCATACTCTGTCTTTCTCTGTCTCAAAAATAAATAAACATTTAAAAAATATATAAAATAAAACGTAACCTTTGGGGCATCCACCACAGACGTTTAGGTGCCCGTGGCCATCAAAGCCAAGAATGCCTGTAATAACTGAGATCTTCCCCAGAACGCTAGAAGTTTCACGAATGCTAAGATGTGTACTGTTATCAACCTGAAAAAAGGGGGGAAAAGGCAAAAATGGGTTTCTAGTTTTTAGAATTTTCTCCCGTCCATCTGTGGGTGACATGGGAAAAATGTGGACAGAGACAGAGAGGCAGAGACTGACTCAAGATCCTGGAAACATCCGGAGCTGGATAAGTGTGGACATCTGCCTGCAACCTCTCTTCTCTGCAGCGGCAGAAAACCGCAGAAATTGCAGTCATCTCGAGGGTTCCCCCCCCCCCACCCGTGTTGTGCCTGTCTTGTGTCTTCATATTAATGAGCCCAGGTCCTAAATTCTTGTGGGGTGGCAGGTGCCTCTTTCCCCAACCTTGGGACCCGCATTTCACTCTGGGCTCTAGGGGACTATGTTGTGTGCCTGACCCCCAACATCCCCCCGCAGGAAACCCCCGTCACCCTATCTTACTGTTGTTCTGCGTGTCTTTGTGCCATGTGACCTCAGTGTCCTTCAGGAGGTGAACGAATAAACCCCTTCGGGGGGGGGCGGTCCACCCGGTCCAAGGAATATTATTCAGCACTGACCGGAAATGAGCCGTCAGTCCACGGACACACATAGAGGCCCTTTGCGCGCTGCCGGGTGGTCCAGAGGCCCGATTCCAAGTCCCTGCCCTTCTGGTAAAGACCGAACGAACCCCTCTCCGCGCGCGCGCAGGGAGCGGGCGGGCGCCGGGCCTTGTCCCTCCGGCTGTGGGCTGAGCTGGGGGACACAACCCAGCTCTCTGAACGCGTCTTGGGGGTCCTGCGGTTCCGGTGGGAAGAAATGCCTGGGCGCGCGGCTCTGGGAAGCCCCCCCACTCCTACGTGGTCCATCCGTCCTAAAGGCAGCAGGCCGAGAGGCACTGGGGCCAGCGCCAGTCTTCGCGCCATGCAGCTCCGTGCGCCCCGGGCGCAGCCGCTGGCCACCCAAGCTCTCCAAATCCACCCGCCCAGCGCCGCGCCACCGAAATGCGTCCAGCGCGCTGCCCACCGCCCGGTTTGCATCCGCGTCCCGTCCGTGTGTGTGCCCGACCAACCCCAGCTTGGTACCCGACAGCCTCGTGACTCAGTTTCCCCAGCTGCGGGCCGGGAAGGACGCGTCGCCTGCAGGCTGGTTATGACAACTTGCTCAGTGAAGCGGGGGCCCGCTTCACCGTCCACGCCCGTGCGCGCGCGCGTGTGCACCTGTGAGCGCGCGCGCGCGTGTCCCCCGGGCGCCTGCTTCCGCTCAGGGGGTCCGAGGGGTCTGCACGATCCAGCTAAGCCCAATCGGGAACATCCGAGACGCTGCGGCTGCGGGATCGAGGACCGGAGGGAAACGGAGTTCGCAGGTGCGCACGCGGATGCGCCTTCAGCATCCGGGATGCGGGCGAGGACCAGAGGACCAGCATCACCCCGCCACCGCGTGCCCTCTCTCCTACGGGATGCACCCGCCTCACGCTCCGAGCTCCTGTGCTAGCACCGGCCTCCGCCTCCCCAAATGCACTGACCTCCCGGAGGGGACACTTCCTGCAGCCACCTGTCCTCAAGCCGGACCCCTCTGCGCCCTTTGTTTGCTCTGAGGCCCTGGAAGGAGCTTCTGAATCACAACAGAAAGTCATTAGCGCCCTTGTCGCAGCCCCTGGGGGCTTGGGGCGCCTGGTGAAATCTGCCGCAGGTTCCTCAGGGCGACCCAGGCGGGGAAGCCTGGTGCTTACATCTGTCCTCCTGGGTCCTGGGCGCACGACTCCCGCCCCCCACCCGGCAGCCGGGGGACAGGGGCGGGGCCGGGGGGGGGCGGCTCTGGGAGGAGATCTATTAAGACCAGAGAGAGAGGAAGCGCGAGAGATGCGTAATTGAAAACCCAGCCGGTTGCCAACACGGAGAGCACAAAGGTGCGCGCAGATATCTCCGCCCCCCCCCCCCCCCCCCCAACAGGTAGCAAGCCCCGCACCTGCTCCGGGGCCGGGCCGTGTGCGGGCCCTGTGACTCCTTGTTTCCTGCACCAGGACTGATGCACCTCGAGTGATAACTGCTTTCCGCCCCCCCTCGCCCCCCCCCCCCAGCCGCCCCCGAAGTCTCCGCCGCCCTCAGCACCGTGGGCCGGGCCTCGGCTGCGGCGGCTCATTTACATTTCAATCTCGGCCTCATGAATGTAAAACCCGGCTGCAAATTAATAACAGAGGCACGATGAGGTCGCCCCGCGCGTGGTGGGGGGACACGCCGCGCCCCCCAGGCCCAGCTGGCCATTGTGTGGGCCCCGCGCCTCATTTATCGGCGGCGGTGAATGACATTACAGAGAAAGACATATCCGGAGTGACACAAATTTATTTCTGTCCCCAGCGCTGCCGTATATTTTCATAGAATCGGGGGCTATTTGTCTGGGGACAATTTGGTTTCCATGAAAAATTTAAATGGTTTCTGTGCAGATAGTGGAGTGAAATTTAATTTGCTTCTCATTTACTACAGCAGGTATGAAAAGGAGAAGAATTGTGTGAAATTGGTGCTGTCCCTCTGCTGTGTCCCCAAGGCCCGGGCTCGTCCCCGAGACCGGCGGCCTGGCCGACGCCTCCGCGCCCGCCCCCTCCCCTCGCAGGGCCGCCAACCTTAAACCAACTTACAGAAAACCTTTGGGAACACTGCCAATCACCCGGAAAACAACGTTTCCATCGATCCCCTGTCTGTGTGATTTATGGCTTCATTTTACGGTAATTGAGAATTAGCGGTAAGATTAACAGAATTCCACAACCCGGCTGGATATGCGCGTTAAGCATTGCAATTTGTCAAGATGGGACGTCGGGCGCCTTCGCAGTTACGCGGGGTCCCCACCTAATTGAATTTGGGGATGACGCGGGAATTAATTGGACGCGGGCGGCTTGGCAATAGGGCCGGGCAGGGGTGGGTGTGGGGGGCCTGGGGTCTCTCCCTCGAGCGCCCCCCCCCCACCAGCCCCGCTCCCTGCGGCCCCAGGACTGGGGGTGTGCATCCAAGGGCAGGGCTGGGGCGGGCGGTGGGGTGGGGGCGAGGTTATTGATCCTGGATCAGTTCCTATGGCAGCGCGGGGGACGGAGAGGATTCGGGAAATCTGATTTGGACCTGTTTTCAGGCACTTCCTCCCCAGCAATCTGTGCCCGATGAAGGATATTACCTCTCATTTCGTCTGACAGCATGAGGATGAACTTTTGAAAATTTAGTTCTTTGCAGCCAATGTACCAAATGTCTAAAGTCAACAGTCCCGATCGAATTACGGAATTGAGTGCAGTGGGCCGTTCACGGGCCAATCTGCCGTGGAGGGGGCGGCGTGGGGGCGCTCGGGGTCCCCCACCACCGGGGATGCCCAAGGGGGTCTGCAAGGGCGGGAAGGGCTGGGAGTCTCCGAGGCCCGAGGGGCTTCCTCTCAGCGGGGCCACTTGTCCCTGGCTGTGTCCTGCACCCTGAGGGCGGGGTCCCCCACAGGCCGCTTCCTTCTGGCTCCCTCTTGCGCCGTGAACGCGGGGTCCCCAACACCAGTCCTTATCTCGGCCTTGAGCCACCTCGCAGGCTGAGCTGTGGCCCCTGGGGGTCCCCATCTGGGGTCCCTGCTCCCCAGAGGCACCTGACTCAGGTCCCGAACTGGACCCTGCTCCCCAAGCCCCCAGCCTCTCGACCGGACTGGTGCTCAGGGGCAGGACAGCAGGATGCTTCCGGTCACCCCCTTGACCAGCCTGCCTTCTGGCTTAACGTCCTGTGTGGCTCTCTGGGGCCATTTCTGGTACAATGGAAAGCAGTGGCCCGGGGGTACTGAGTCCCTAGCAGCCTGGCCTGGCCAAGCCTCTGAACCCCTGCCCCACACGGGCCCCAGCCGTTTTCAGGGGGCTTTTCTGCACCGTGTCAACCCCAACAGGAGCCCCCGAGGGTCCTGTACCCCTGCCCTGTAGCCCCTAGCACTGCCTGGTGTCTTTTTTGGCCTCATGTCAGTACTTGGTTTAGCCCGAGGGAGGGTCCGCCCCTGGAGTGCGGGGTCCTAGCTGTGCACAGAGCATACAAGCAGCCGGGCACACAGCAGGTGCCCCGAAAACAGGCACCGACCCACCCCCAGCCCACAGCCTTGCACCTGCTGCACGGGACCTGTACCCCCGACCCGGCCGACGCTGGAAGGCGGAGGCTGGTGCTGTGTGTCCTCCGGGCAGAACTTGATGTGGTCTCGCCCTGATGGGCCCCGTACCTGCTGTCTATTTGTTTGATCACCACAAAACCTGCTCCCCCACTAGTAATATAATTTGCAAGATCTGATTAGCGATGTGCATATTGCGTGTACACGAGTCTCTTATTGTGTTTGAGGGGTCCGCCGCAGCTAATGTGATCCAGGAGGGGCGCTAACAGGATGGTCGCGTCACTAACATGATAATCTTGAGGAGTTGGGTCCAGGCTAGCACCTCCCATGCCGTCCCGACTGTCACGGAATGCTTTAGCCAGGCAGAGCTCCGGAATCCTGGCAAGAGGACGCCAGAGAAACACAGCCCCCGGGAGGCGAAGCACCTCCTTAAACCCATGGCTTAAACAGGGAGAGTTTATTCTATTCTCTCCCAGTTGTCTGAGATCCGGGAGGTGGGGGGGGGGGGGCGCTGCTGAGATTCAGGAGGGACAGGGGTCACTGACATCCAGGCAGGGCAGGGCTTCTGAGATCCAGGCAGGGCAGGGCCGCTGAGATCGAGGCAGCACAGGGCCACTGAGATCCAGGCAAGGCAGGGCCACTGATATTCAGGCAGGGCAGGACCGCTGAGATCCAGGTGGGGCAAGGCCACTGAGATCCAGGAGGGGCAGGACCACTGACATCCAGGCGGGGCAGGGCCACTGAGATCCAGGCAGGGCAGGACCCCTGAGATACAGGCAGGACAGGGCCACTGAGATCCAGGAGGAGCAGGACCACTGAGCTCCAGGCAGGGCAGGGCCACTGAGATCCAGGAGGGGCAGGGCCGCTAAGATCCAGGCAGGGCAGGGCTGCTGAGATCCACGAGGAACAGGACCACTGAGATCCAGGCAGGGCAGGGCCACTGAGATCCAGGCAGGACAAGACCACTGAGGGGCAGGACCACTGAGATCCAGGTAGGGCAGGACCGCTGAGACTCAGGCAGGGAAGGACTGCTGAGATCCAAGCAAGTAGGACCACTGAGATCCAGGAGGGACAAGACCACTGAGATCCAGGCAGGGCAGGGCTGCTGAGAACCAGGCAGGGGAGGGCCACTGAGATCCAGGCAGGGGAGGGCCACTGAGATCCAGGAGGGGCAGGGCCGCTGAGATCCAGGCAGGGCAGGGCTGCTGAAATCCAGGAGGAGTGGGACCCCTGAGATCCAGGCAGGGCAGGGCCGCTGAGATCCAGGTGGGGCAGGGCCGCTGGGATCCAGGTGGGGCAGGGCCACTGGGATCCAGGCAGGGCAGGGCCGCTGAGATCCAGGCAGGGCAGGGCCGCTGGGATCCAGGCAGGGAAGGACCAGTGAGATCCAGGCAGGGCAGGGCTACTGAGATCCAGAAGGGGCAGGGCCGCTGAGATCCAGGCAGGGCAGGGCCGCTGAGATCCAGGCAGGGCCAGACCACTGAGATCCAGGAGGGCAGGGCCGCTGAGATCCAGGCAGGGCAGGGCCAGTGAGATCCAGGAGGGACAGGACCCCTGAGATCCAGGAGGGACAGGACCCCTGAGGTCCTGGCAGGGCAGGGCCGCTGAGCTCCAGGTAAGGCTGGACCCCTGAGATCCAGGCAGGGCCACTGAGATCCAGGCAAGGCTGTGCTCCCTCCAGAGGCTCCAGGGGAGGGTCCTTCCTGCCTCTTCCAGCTTCTGGAACTCCAGGCATCCCTGGGCTTATGGCCACATCCCTCCCGTCTTTGCCTCCATAATTTATGTGGCTTCTCCTCTCTGTCCCTGTGTTTTTTCTGTCTCTCACAAGGACACCTGTCATTGGATTCAGGGCCACCCTGATCCAGGATGAGCTCCCGTCAGATCCTTCACTTAAAGGTTCAATGACCCTGTTTCCAAATTAAGGTCTTATTCACAAGGCCCAGGTTGACATTAATTTTTTGAAGATACCTTTCAACACAAACAAGCATGATTTCTAGGCTACCTGGCCCCAGCAGGACCTAACTGTGACCAGGAGAATCCAGACCATGTGGTAACACTAACCACGTAGATAGATGAGCAGAGTGCACTTGATGTAAAGCCTTAATATACATCTACAGCATAGAGTTCATTAAGCCGGGATTTAAATTTTATTTCAGACAATTTACTGCCTGTTTTCAGGCACTTACAGGGAATACCCAATACTACACTGAATTTGTCTTTAAAAGCATAATAATTTAGGAAAGAGCTGTTCCCTACGGAGCAAACCCCTACATTTCTGCTTTGATTTGCTGTTTCTGGCGCTGGGGTAGGGATGTCAAAACTGGGAGAGAACGTGGTTGGGTGAGGTCCCATTGTCCCAAGAATAGAGATTAACGTCCATCTGGGACTTGTGAATGGGACCTTATTTGGGCATAGCACAGCCCTGTCCCGCCTGGATCTCAGGGACCCCGCCCCGCGTGCGCGTCAGACTTCCGTTGTCCAGAACTGGGGGACAACAAACTTTTGTTGGTGTAAGAGCCCAGGTCTGGGGTCCTTCGTTGGGTCAGGTGTAGGAGAGTCCTACAGTGGGGACCACACAAAGGTGTGGGACCACCGGAGCTGAGACCCTGGGTGGAGCCCACCTGCAATGCACAGAAATCCAGCAAGGACTCCTCAGCAGGTTGACGAGGCGTTTCTGCCTAATCGCCCCCCCCAGGGTCACCCCGAATGTGCTTTGCTCAAAGCAGGAAATCCGTATGCCCGCACCCTGGTTCTACTCTCCTGGACATACTCCACTCTCCACAGCTCAATGACTGTTTCACTTTCGATTCCGATGCACAGGGTCTGGGAACACGTCCCTGATGTATGGCTCTGTCTCTCTACAAGAAAAATGTTCTCCTTCGCTGCTGGAAAAAAGGGAAAAAAGAAAAAAACCCAGACTACTGTTCTTGCTTTAAATAAAAAAGTGCTTATTCACATCAATGTGGGGGAAAGCGGTTATTATCACACCTATATTTTGGGCTCAGGGTAAGCTGGGAATGTCTCTTTAGAATCACAATAAATCCAACCAGGAGGAAGAATGTGTCAAAAATGAAATTGGGTACTCAGCTGCTTTTCATTATGGGTTTTCAAAAAATAAATGCTGTTTCCAGTTGTTATTTATGTGCTCTCGGAGTGTAATGGTTGTAATGATTAATACTGAATTTCTGAATTTATTCTAAAAAGGCACTTCATAAATATTGAACAGCACTATTATCTGCAGGTCCCTCCATTTATTTTATTAAAATGGAAATTCAGAAATCATCAATAAAGTGATATTGTGCATTTGGAGGTGGCCCTGGAGAGGGGACAGGAGTGCCACCTCGTTAGTCCTACCACCAGCACCCCCCGCGGAAGGACGTGCGTGCCTTCAGTGTGTTTGGCCCAACACCGTGTGGCTTCTGGGCTTTTGCAGAGATGCCTCTGGGCTGAACTCGTGTGTAGCATCGACCGGTTCGATCGGTACGTCTGTTCGAACAGGGACGTTCGGCACGAGTCCTGTTTGGGCTGTAATCTTCCACCGGGGAGGGAAAGGCGGTAGGTATTCCGTAACAGACATTCTCAATCAGAGCTGCTTTCTGGGTTATTATTTTGAGAACGTCTCCAGAAGGAGGTCAGGGGCCTCTATAAACAAAATCTCGCTAATCCCCTCAGCACTGGTGAGATGTAGGCCAGGGCGATTTTTTACCTCCGAGTGCCTGGCGGGAACATTCCAGAAGGCTGTGAGCCGGTGGACGTTCCAGGATTAGACTGGGTGGTCTGTCGTGGCAGCTTGCCAGGTCTCCGGGGGCAGAGCACAGGCGCCACAGAGCAAAGCCAAAGCCCGCAGAGTCGGAAAGAGAAGTGAAGGGCACGCATACGTCGGGGCTCTGGGAACGTTGGTGTTCAAACACATATTGGACACTAACTAGATGCCACGGTCTTGGTGTTAAACCCGGGAGTTCAGATCAACCCCCGGTCTTATCGACAAAAGAAATGGATACCGTAGATTTCAGGGCTCTTATATTCTTTCTTGATCCTTCAGCCCAAGATAGGTAAGGAGACGACTGGCATCTACTCGAGCCTTAGCTCAACATTCCAGGCTTCTCCAAGATGGTGGCAGGACATGATATGCGGCCTTAAACCCTCTCCAATTGCTCTGCTCCAGCCACGCTGTTCTCCATAGTGCCTGCCAGACCAAAGACCTGTTACAGAAGTTCCTGGAAAGCAGGCAGGGCTGGCGTAGAGCCTTGGGGCTGGCATGGGTGGGGGGCTGTTACCACTGCAGGCAGGATGAGACCACGCGGTGGAGAAGTTACCGGAATGTAGAGGGCTCAGTAGCAGGAGCCCAGGTGGGGTGAGCCAAGAAGAGACACAGATGAATAAACACCCAGCACCCCGTCCTCCCTGCTCCCGCTTCCTGCCACGTCCCCATCGGCCAGTCCCCACCGGAAACCGGCAGACAAGAGCACCCATCCATGTGGTGACCAGGAGAAGCTCTCTGGGTACACAGCAGGGAGGAGAAAGTTGATGGGTAGACGCAGGGGGCAGGTGGAAGCATTGAGCACAATGTTTGTAAAGCCACCAAGAAATTTTTGCTGCAGAACGGGATGGTGAAGCTGTGTCCTTCAAGATGGGAAGTGTCTGCTGCCCAGCATGGACCGGGGGTGGGCAGATTGGTAGGTAGTGAGATAGCATCCTCGGTGTATGCCCTTCATGGGGCTGGTGTAGGAGTCAAAGGCACACGTAACTCGAGTGAAGGGTTCTCCATTAGCCAACGTGCCAGAAGTGCAGCCATCACCATCCTGAAAGCTTTCACACACAAAACCTCTTCATATTCAACTTCTCTCTCTCTCTTTGTCTCTCTCTGCCTCTGAACATCTTCCTCTTAAAAATAAGGATGTGCTGGTAGGATGTGCAGAAATTGGCACCCGTGTGCCCTGTTGGTGGGAAAGGACAACAGTGCCCATGCTGTAGAAACAGGATGGCGATTCCTCAAACAAACGAGCACAGAATATGATCCAGAAATCCCAGTTTTGGGTAACTACCTAAAATAATTGAAAGCAGGTCCTTAGAGAGATATTTGCACCCTGTGTTTATAGCAGGATTATTAACAGTAGCTGAGAGGTGGAAACAACCCCAGTGTCCATTGATGGATGGATGGATGGATGGATGGACAGATGGATGGATGGATGGGTAGGTGGGCAGATGAATGGATGGATGGATGGTTGGATGGTGGGTAGGTGGGCGGGTGGATGGATGGATGGTTGGATGGACAGAAAGATGGATGGATGGGTAGGTGGGTAGATGTATGGTTGGATGGGTGGGGGGTGGATGGCTGGCTGGCTGGATGGGTGGGGGGAGTAGATGGATGGATGGATGGATGGTTGGATGGTTGGATGGTGGGTGGGTGGGTGGATGGATGGATGGATGGACAGAAGGATGGATGGATGGGTAGGTAGGTGGATGGATGGATGGATGGATGGACAGAAGGATGGATGGATGGGTACGTGGGTAGATGGATGGTTGGATGGGTGGGGGGTGGATGGCTGGCTGGATGGATGGGTAAGGGGGGTAGATGGATGGATGGATGGATGGATGGGTGGGTAGGTGGGTAGATGGATGGATGGATGGATGGTTGGATGGTGGGTGGGTGGGTGGATGGATGGATGGTTGGATGGTGGGTAGGTGGGTGGGTGGATGGATGGATGGTTGGATGGTGGGTGGGTGGGTGGATGGATGGATGGATGGACAGAAGGATGGATGGATGGGTAGGTAGGTGGATGGATGGATGGATGGATGGACAGAAGGATGGATGGATGGGTACGTGGGTAGATGGATGGTTGGATGGGTGGGGGGTGGATGGCTGGCTGGCTGGATGGGTAAGGGGGGTAGATGGATGGACAGATGGATGGATGGATGGGTAGGTGGGTAGATGGATGGATGGATGGATGGTTGGATGGTGGGTGGGTGGGTGGATGGATGGATGGTTGGATGGTGGGTAGGTGGGTGGGTGGATGGATGGATGGTTGGATGGTGGGTGGGTGGGTGGATGGATGGATGGACAGAAGGATGGATGGATGGGTAGGTGGGTAGATGGATGGTTGGATGGGTGGGGGGTGGATGGACAGAAGGATGGATGGATGGGTAGGTGGGTAGATGGATGGTTGGATGGGTGGGGGGTGGATGGCTGGCTGGCTGGATGGGTAGGGGCATAGATGGATGGATGGATGGTTGGATGGTGGGTGGGTGGGTGGATGGATGGATGGATGGATGAGTAGGTGGGTAGATGGATGGATGGATGGTTGGATGGTGGGTGGGTGGGTGGGTGGATGGATGGATGGATGGACAGAAGGATGGATGGATGGGTAGGTAGGTGGATGGATGGATGGATGGATGGATGGATGGACAGAAGGATGGATGGATGGGTAGGTGGGTAGATGGATGGTTGGATGGGTGGGGGGTGGATGGCTGGCTGGCTGGATGGGTAGGGGGGTAGATG
This sequence comes from Leopardus geoffroyi, assembly GCF_018350155.1. Taxonomy (NCBI): domain Eukaryota; kingdom Metazoa; phylum Chordata; class Mammalia; order Carnivora; family Felidae; genus Leopardus; species Leopardus geoffroyi. The sequence goes on from NC_059343.1 coordinate 555,302, forward strand.
GATGGATGGATGGTTGGATGGTGGGTGGGTGGATGGATGGATGGATGGTTGGATGGTGGGTAGGTGGGTGGGTGGATGGATGGATGGTTGGATGGACAGAAGGATGGATGGATGGGTAGGTGGGTGGATGGATGGATGGATGGATGGGTGGGGGGTGGATGGACAGATGGATGGATGGATGGATGGGTAGGTGGGTAGATGGATGGATGGATGGATGTATGGTTGGATGGTGGGTGGGTGGGTGGATGGATGGATGGATGGATGGACAGAAGAATGGATGGATGGGTAGGTGGGTAGATGGATGGTTGGATGGGTGGGGGGTGGATGGCTGGCTGGCTGGATGGGTAGGGGGGTAGATGGATGGATGGATGGTTGGAAGGTGGGTGGGTGGGTGGGTGGATGGATGGATGGATGGTTGGATGGGTGGGTGGCTGGCTGGCTGGCTGGATGGATGGATGGGTAGGTGGGTAGATGGATGGATGGGTGGGTGGACAGATGGATGGATGCAAGGATGAATGGATGGATAGATGGATGGGTGGGTGGAGGGATGGATGGGTGGATAGATGAATAACATATGGTCCATCCACACAGTGGACTATTACACAGCCTTGAAAAGGAAGGATGCTCTGCATCTGGTATGACCTGGATGGACCTTGCGGACGTGGTGCTCAGTGACATAAACCAGATTCAAAAGGACAAATCCTGTGTGATTCCACTTATATGAGGTCTGTATAGGCGTCTCATCCATAGAGACAGAGTAGATGGTGGTGCCAGGGGCTGGGAAACGGGACGGGGACGTAGTGTTTAATGGGGACAGAGCTTCAGTTTGGGGACATGGAAAGTTCTGGAGATGGATGGTGGGCATGATTGCACAACAATACGAATGCCCTTGATGACACTGAGCTACATGTGCTCTAATTCCCCCGTTATATCACTTTTGAACACCCCACAATGTAGGTAGGCCAATAACCAGTGATGGGACTCATGGGGAATCCGTGACTCTGACACGGAATAGTGTGGGAGGTTCATTTGTAGGTCAAGGGGGCACGTGGTCCATGCACATGGGTGCCATGTGTGGTGGTAAAGGTAATCGTTTGTGGTAAGTTGGACGTTCTTCTGCAGTCCCTTGGAGACAAAGACACATCAAGCGTGGAGACATAGTGGCAAAAACAGGGAGAATTGCAAATGACGGGTGGTACGGTGGGTGTGGGGACAATCTAATGCACCTAAAAGCTTTCCATTTTGATTTTACAGAGAAACTCACAGAAGAGAAGTTTCTGTGCAAAAAACGCAGGTTGCCTTGTGGGATGACGTCTGGAAAGTCGGGCAGCGGAGTGGGGGATGTGTGGGAGGCCATGGGCGAATTTCACAAATAAACCAATGAGTCACTTACAACGAGGGGGTCGGGCATTGACGGGAAATTGGAAACACCATGCACAGCACCGCCCCACCGCAAAGAAGTTTTTCCAGGCACGACAGGAGTTAAAATAGGTAATCGCACTTTTCATGTTTAAGGGCCAACGTGGCTTTCTCTTTTCAGAATATCCTGGGGGACTTTTGGACAATGAGGCATGGTCACGGACTTGAGGGTTTTATTGAGTCAGAAAATCAATAACTACGGGCTATGGGCTGCAGACAGGATAGTTATTAGAATACTGTTGAGATTATCCGCCAAGATTCTCCAGGATGCAGGAAATGAGATTATGACGGGGGGCAGCGCCTGGGTAGGAGGGTCTCGTCAGCCGCCGTGTACACGTTAATTAAGGCTGCGCGTCGGTCAGTGACTGCCGAGTCTTGTGCATGAGTGTCTTCCTCGAAGACTCTACACACAGTCCAGGAACTCAACCTTGCCCCTTGTAGAGTTTCTTTGTTTGTTTGTTTTTTTAACGGAAGGGAAAGAATGTTTAGTCACATGCATAACTTCTTCCAACATCTCCTTAATATTGCTGATGTGGAGCTCACGTAAAAGGGGCAATTTTCGCGTCTAAAATCCAGTGCGTTTAGCACATCCACCATGTTGGGCTACCATCACCTCTCTCTCGTGGGAAGACAGTTTCATCCTGCCACATGGAGACCCTGTCCTCGTTGGTGGTTGTGCCACGTCCCCTCTGTGGCTCACGCCAGCCGCGGATCTAGTTTCCTTCTGTGTGGCTTTGCCTGTTGTGGACATTTTCTACACGTGGGACCGAGCACGGCGTGGCCTTGGGTGCCTGTTTGTCTCCCTGAGCCTCGTTCCCTCAAGGTCCATCCACGTGGCCACAGGTGTGAAAGCGTTGCTCCTTTTCGTGGCCAAGTCATATTCTGCTGCTTGGAGACACTATGTCGTGCTTACGTGCGCGGCCACTGATGGGCATTTGGGCTGCTTTGACCTTTGAACTGTTGTGAGTCATGCTTGTGCGCACCTGGCTGGGGCCCCGGTTTCCAATCTTTGGGGTGTCTACGCGGGCCCGGCATTGCTGGGTCGTTCGGGCATTCCGGAGGGCAAAAAACGCGATCTCTGTTCCACGCGCAAAGTGGCCACAAGACAATGTGGTTCCGCGTCTCCATTGATACCCTGACTTTCCCGACGTGTCTGGGCACCGCGTGGGGGTGCCGGTGACCGGGAGCAGGGCAAAGCCACCGTGAGACGCACTCTGTCAACCGCAAAGGAGGAAAGGAGACGTTGCGTTGCGTCGGGAGCAGCTGCTGGTCACCCTCGTGGGGACGTGGGGTGCGGACCGGGCCCCCCACGAGCTCCCCAGAGCCCCCTTTGCCGACGGAGAGGGGAAATATTCAGAGGCAGCCGGTGGGATGCAGCGAGTCAGAATTCCTTCGACGCCATAAAACTCGCCAGTGTTTTCTTTCGTGCCTTGTTACGTCTTCCTTCACGCCCGGGGTGAGTGGCCTCCCGGGCTCCCGGCGTGTTTCTTAATTGCCTACATAACAGTGTTTCCTGTGCAGACGGTTTCCTCATGGACACCCTGGGGGCAGACACTTTGCTCTGAGCCAGAAGGCCGGCCGCTGCCAGGTCCGTGGCTGGAACGCCTCATCTGGGTGACGAGCTCCTCCTTCCGAGACGTAGGACGTCATCCACGTGGTGTCATGTGTGGGCTGGATGTGCTCCCTGAGCTGCTGGGGGGGCTCTCGGAGCGAGCTGGAAGCCGCTACGGGAACCCAAAGACAGTGGACGAGACGAACGGGACGGCGGGGAGGCGGGGACAGAAAGCCAGGCGGTTGTCACCATGGCTGGTGGCTTTGTGCTTGCTTTTGAAATAATCTCACGTGTCCAGGTGCTTTGGAAGATGGGCCAAAGGACCCCTGTGTCCCTCCAAGAGGGTGGGTCCCGGAGACGCTTGGGGATATCACTGCCGTAAGCCGTCCTGCTGTTCTGGTGATGAAAACATTAGGAGCGGGTGACTTTTCAGGCCATTTCATTTGGCACGTTGACATGTGTGCCACGAAGCCCGGTGTCACCAGCCACAAGTGTGGGGCACACACAAGACACTGGATCGGGATTCAGATGCCCTTCCTGCAGCCCACCGTGTGTGTCCAACAGCCTCCTCCCGAGTCCGCATGTGTCTTCGTGCGCTGTGGGTTTTCCCTTTGGGTTTGAGCCACACTTCCAGCCACGGAGTGGCCCTCGTGTCCCCTGTGCATGCGGACTCTGCCTTTTCCTCCAAGAGGCTGTGAGAGGGGGCGTCCCACGGGGAATGCATCGGGCAGGCAGGCACGGTGGCTGAACGGGAGCCACCCGCCCCGAGAAGCCACGTCCTTGTCCTAAGTCCCGTGGCTTGGGAACGGGGGCATGTTTGCAAACAGGGTCTTTGCACATGTGATCGGGCGACGGATCTGGGGATGAGCTCATCCTGGGTGAGGGTGGCCCTACACGTGATGACAGGCATCCTTACGAGACACAGAAGCGGGGACACACAGGCTCGGAGGAGAAGCCACCCCGTCCCAGCATCCCGTGTTGGCTCGGATGGCATCCGCCTCCTCGAGCCTCGTGCTGTGTCAGCGTCAGACTCCCAAGAATCATGTCAATGAGCCCTAGCACCAACTGACACTTAAAAGGCCATTTTAATGAAGCGCTTTGTCTTTGCTGAACGCGACAAGGGGAGCACGGGGGGGACGTGGAGAGGAGACATTGTGTTCAAGTGTGTGGTGTCCCTGAGCCACCAATTAAATCCTGCAGACTCGTTGCAGGGGGCGGAAAATGACTTTCAAACAGGAAAACTGGGAAGGCGGTCCCTTTTATTGTCGACGGTGTATCGCAATCGAAAGCAAGTTCAAACAAATCACGCTGTCATGCTCTCTCTGAGTAACTTTTAGTGTGTGTGTGTGTGTGTGTGTGCGTGCATCACGGCTTCTTGTGATGAACACAATACCACGTCGAGCGTAAACTGAGAGCGGTGTTCCTGAGCCCCAAACAAAGAAAACCTTTTACAAACCCCCTGTGCCTAATTTCGTTTTAGAAAATTAGATACTCAGAGTTTTGCATACGATAACTGTGTTACCAGGATACAATTTGGTCTGGGTTGCTGGCTTTAGTGCATACGGTTCCTTAATAAAAAGTGTCAGTTAAAATGAAAATACAGCTTGGGTAATTAAATTTAATTGGATCTTGTCACTTTAAATCCTCTTTGTTTTTGAGGGTTTCTACAGAATTGCAGCTTCTGGTTTTGCTAATTTCTTTATTGCAAGCTGCTGGAGAGCCTGACCCTCCTCTAATGAACTGAGACCCTGTTTTCGCGGGGGGCTCCGAACCGTGAAGGTGATGGCCCGTAAAAGGAAGGGGCGGGCGTGGGGCCTGGAGGGAGGGCTGTCTCCCGCTAGAGGCTGGACTTATCTGAGAAGGGTGCTTCGAGTGCACTCGCAGCCGGAACGCATGAAGGGGCTACTGTTGCAGGTGAAACCCTGGTTCTCCAAGATGCGCCACAGGGCATAACATCCACGCACATGCACTGTGTACATTGTAGCCACCTCGCGGGACAGACTCTTGCCCAGAGCTACATACACCCGGCGGCGTATGAGTTTGCCCCGTCTGCTATAACAAGTCTCTGGGAGCTGGGTGGCTGGAAACAACATACATTTACTATGTCTGAGGGCCCGAGGCCAGAACGAACCACAGTTCGTATGGAGGTTGCAGGAAATGTGGGCAAACTGGTGGGTGCGGCGAACGAGGGGCTGCAAACTGAAGTCTTCACCCAGGAGCCACGTGAGCCCCGGATGCTTGTTTGCACACTGGCTGCACACCCGGCAGGCCCCGCGTGCCGGCTTGCACGACTGATCCTTTCTGACCAAGAGGGGCCCCATCTCCTTGCTGTAGCTCCCCAGGTCCAGTGTCCAAAATTAAGAAAGCTTTGCCTGTGGAGGAAAAATGGAGGCATGCACTGTGGCTCTGGAACTGTAAAAGTTAAAAGACTTTACAAGACCCCTCAGGGCCGATTCTCCTTAAAGGCAGCCAGTCTAGCCTTGTGTGCCTTCTCTGTGTGAAATGGCCCATCAGGTCACGGTGGAAGCCTTCTTTCTCCCCCGGAGACAGCCATGTATGTTACAGATGACCCAGCTGAGGACTCAATGGAGATGTGACCTGGGGTCTTGGTGCTCTGCTGAACTTATCTTAATGGCGTGCAACCCACAGTGTTCAAGCTCCGTTTCCACATCCAGAATCTCCCTTAGTGGGGGACACCATGGGGCGCCTCTCCCTCCCAGAGGGACGTACCTGGTGCACAAGTACCTGGGGTGGTGGCTGAGGGGCTGGGGACGTCTTGCTCACCTCCTCTACCTGCGCTGCACGTTGGATGTCTCACTTCCCCAGACAGTCCTCTCGCCCAGAGCCTTTGCAACCCGCCTTCCACACGGTGAAGACCATGCTCTGAAAGCCATACAGGACTCGCCCTGATTCCAGAAACTGCGGTTCTCGGTGTCTCACATTCTCCCATCTGCCTCCGTCTGTGGAGCCCAGGGCCATACATGATGCACGAGGGTGAGCCTCACCGCGAAGCTGGGTCACGGCAGAAGGACGTCAGGCTTCAGGCTGGAGGTCCCGGGTCTGCCTGCCTGTCTCCCTCTTCCTACCGAGCTCACAGCCAGGTGCTGAGGTGTTTCTGACAGCCGACGCAGCGTGGCTCACGTGAACCCCTCTAATTTATAGAGGGTTTCAGCTTTAATCTTGCCTGTTCTGCTCCTGTACCCTAAATTATCAATCACTTTAATGACAAGCGGGGAAAGTAACAAGCAGATCTCAGATGACAGTCTTATCGCCTATTTTAATACAATTTCCTAAATCAAACAAGCTTTATGACTAAAGCTCATAAAACAAAGTAAGAAGTTAAAAGAAATAGAGTCAGGACAACAAGTGTTATACAGATAGACTCATCCAAGCTTTGAGTTCACACATACGACATTCCTTTCCTACGAAAACAGGCAGCTGGCTTTGCAATCTGTGTCCGCATCAGCCGGGGGGAATGTTGACAGTCGTTGGTGATGCCCTGAAAAACACCCATGCGTTTAAATTTCAGGACTTGAAAAAAAAATCAACTTCAGGACTGAGTTTCCAGGTCCTGGGACCCTGGTAATTTTCTGTTTTGTTTTTTTTTTTTTTAATTTTTTAAAGTTTATTTATTATTTAGAGAGACAGAGACAGAGCATGAGCACGGGAGGGGCAGAGAGAGTGGGAGACACAGAATCCGAAGCAGGTTCCAGGCTCTGAGCTGTCAGCACAGAGCCCGACGCGGGGCTCAAACCCATGAACCATGAGATCATGACTTGAGCCGAAGTCAGACGCTTAACCGACTGAGCCACCCAGATGCCCCATTTTATTATTATTATTATTTTTTTTTTTTTGTAATTTTCTGGGTTTGACTGACATTGACTCTGCTGGATTAACATGACTTATTCAAAGATGGTATGATGCAGACCTGTGGTTGCTCCCAAAAGGTAATTGAAGGCTGAGATCTGGGCACCTGTGAATGGAATTATTTGGAAATTGGGTCCTTGTGGATGCGATTCAGTTATAATAAGCTCGTGACGGTAGGTCCTTGAGGCAAGAGACTTGGTGCCCTGAGAGGGCACAAAAAAACTGAGGAAAGGTGTCCACGTAAGCACCCATGCACTGAACTCAGACTCTGGGAAGCACCCCCCAGTGGCCCCCTCTTGCAGATCATGCCGTGGCAAAGCCACAGACTCTTGGGAACGCAGACCCGCAACCCGCGACTGGCCCGGCCCACACCCAGAAACCAGACCCAAATTTAACATTTTGTGGCAGCGTGAAATATTTTGGATGGTCAGATTCACCTGAACTCTAAGGGACACAGAGGCGCCCTTGTTTTGAATGTTTAGACTGCAAGGTGACATATTTATGGAGAGAGAAGACAGGGCCACATGGAAGGAAGAAGTTTGGATGTGGACAGAGACACACAAAAATCTCTCCCTGGAAGAAAACATCGTTGGCGATCGGGGAGTGTGGGGTGGCATAACTGCCAGCCCCTCGCTGTTGGTTTGGACCAGGTTCGCTCTTGTTGCCTGAATGCTCAGAGGGCCAGGGCTGAGGGAACATCACTCCCTTCCCCTCGACAGACACCGGGATTTCTCGTTGGCGTTGTTGTGTTAGCTAGTTCTGTGATCCGTGAGTATAGAGGGTGCAGGAGCCCAGCCCCCAGTGTTTTGGGGCCACGCACACGGCCCCACATGTGCTGTCTCCCCCTCTGGGTGTGGACAACCTCCCCCCACAAGGCTCTGCCTATGTGGCGACCCCTAGTGGCTGACAGGTGCTCACACGTTCAGCCTTCTGGTCAACCCCTCTATGTGCTTGCTCAGGCTTTCCTCTGCCACAGCCACAACCACACCCACACACTTGTGGCTCCCAGGAGCTCCAGTGTCCAGACCGCAGTGATGCCTGGGGGCTCCTGAGGGCAGGCTGTCCTGTTGGGGGCACACAGAAACGTGAGGACGGCAAGACAGTGGCGAGGGACTACGGGAACAGCTGGCTGGCCTTATCTGCACCCCACACTGTCGTCCACTGATGATCCCCACTGATGATCCACTCATGATCCACATGAGCATCCGCTGGGGGCCTGAGCCAGGGGCTCAATGGGAAGAGTGCCTGATCCGTCAGCATTCTTCCAGAACATTCTGTGGTCACGAGATGCCACTGAACGCCTGTCCCGGGCTGCAGACCGTGCTGTGTCCGAGTGATTGGTATTCAGTCCGTGTTTGGAATTTTAATGCACCCGCCCCGGTATCTTCGGATGTCTGGTTGACACTTCCTTCCACTTGCCTGCAACAACATTCGAGGAATTAATAACGTTCTGGAAGGAGCCGAGGAAGACGGTAAGCGTGCTGCCATCTTATTTTCCTAGTGCAGGTTCGCACGAGGCTGCCGTGACACAACGTGGCAGGAGGAAGGCTGCTGCGGGAGACAAAAGGAATGAACACCTGCCTGGTCACCTTGAGCAATGTGCCCAGGAACATGTTTTCTGTACGTTTTAGTTCCTAGTAATTACCAGGGTGGGAGATGCTTCTAGGATGGACAGAGTGGGTCATCCAGGATGGGGGGGGAGCGGGAGGGGGGCATCTGTACGGATCTTGGTCTCAGTCATTGGGATAGAGGGTCCGGACTCTCGCCATTTCCCCAGACAGGACCAGGATGTGGGGTCTAACAGCAGCTGTGAATTAATGAGCCAGAGAGAGACAGAGGGACCGAGAGCTTGAGAAATCCTGAGTGGACAGGGAAGGGTAGATGGAGACAGGTGGAAGGGGGTAGCGAGTCCAGGAGAGAGAGGGACAGAGGGACAGAGGGAGAGGGAGCGAGACAGAGCCCCTCATACCGATTCCCCAGGTCATTGCGGCCCCCACGACATGCATTTTTTTTTTTTTCCTGGAGACACATCCCAACAGTGCCCGCTGGGATCTTGCCCTCAGCAGACTCTGGGGTCCCAGCCTGACCCGGGTGGTCACCCAAACGGGATGTGGTATGTGCTGATGTGCATGAATTTTATCTGTCCTCCCCATGAAGGACGCCTCTTTGCAAATTGTGCTTGAGGAAGACATTACCTTGTGAGTCTTCGGTACATTTCTGCCTCCCAAGGGAACTATGCATGTTGACTTAGCAGTGAGCCCATCCTGGATGCTTCTCACACCGGGCATTTCTATCCTGTTTCATCGCTGGGGGTGGCGGGGCCGATGGGGGCTGCAGTCGGGGGACAAGAGACCCATCTGTCCTCGGGACGGATGAAATACAGTCCTGGCTCATAATGGAGGGTGTGGCCGTTCAACATGATGGGCTGGACAATACGTACTGTATTTTAATGGATGGTGCTGGTTACCGCCCTCGTGCAGCAACTTACAAAATGCAAAACCCACGTGTAGTAAATCTAAGTGGTAGAAAATGACCAAGAACAGAAATACGGCCGCGATCGCTTTGGGATTCGCCTGCATGTGACTAGAGCGGACTGTTCTCTCTGTGCTTCTTAGGCATCTTTACGAGATAAATAGACCCATCCTGGGATGGAGGCGGGATAGGAACGCGGGTGAATTTGGGAGGCCCGCGGATAACCGGTGAGGGTATCCACGCCGTGCCAGGTTCACGTTCAAGCAGGTGCAGGAGCGAAATGGTTGCATTCGATACTGAAATGTCTGAGCTCAGTGTAGCTGACATAGTGTCCTGTGTCCTGTTAATTACTGATTTGCTTAGAAGACTCCCCCAGCCCCTCCTCGACTTGTCTGCAAAGGGCAGAAGTTTTGCCAGACTCACCATGTGGTTTCTGCAGGGGCCAAGGATGCATCTCGCGTGATAAGGCTGTGACCGGGCTCCCTGAGCTGACAGCGGGTCTCAGACGTGATAGAGACCAACTTGAGGGGCCACGGACCTGGCGGGGTTGGGGAGCTCCAGGCGGGGCTCCGGTCAGGCGGAGAACAGGTGCACGTCACGTACTGGAGGTCGTCAAATTCTCAGATGCACGCACACAGTGGTTCACGGAAGGAGCCCTTAGGGTCTTTGTCAGACACGTTTCTGAATTCTCAGTCGCGGTTTTACAGAGAATGATGCGGTTTTCCCTTCCTGAGCGTTTGGCCGATCGAGGTGGACCCAACATCGTCCTGTCCCTCTGGAACGTGCCATCCAGGCTGGCCACCATGGGAGTCAAAATCATGGCGTCCAAAAGGGTATTGTTGACCCATCCCTCCTCGTATGTGGCTAAACGGACCTTCCCAATCAATGAACAATCTTGACATGGGTATCAATCAAACATACCTGTGTTTCCACATAGATTTCAATATCTGACTAATTTTGGAAGCGTTTTTGTAGAAATATATAGTTGTACCAGTCAACACCTTGCTTTCCTTTGTACACATCTTTCATTGTTTTCTTTGTTGTGACTGGAGCGAACGTCAGCTGTATTGTTTTACGACACATAAAAAACATCTTCTGGGGCCCCTGGGTGGCTGAGTCGGTTAAGCGTCCAACTTTGGCTCAGGTCATGATCTCACAGTTCACGAGTTTGAGCCCCACGTCGGGCTCTGTGCTGACAGCTCCGAGCCTGGAGCTGCTTCGGATTCTGTGTCTCCCTCTCTCTCTGCCCCTCCCCTGCTCATGCTCTGTCTCTCTGTCTCTCAATAATAAATAAACGTTTAAAAAAAATAAAAAAAATCTTCTTTCGACCAGGAAAATCCAGGAAAATGAAAAAATGTCCCCTCTTTACCAGGACCTCCTCACTACTCTTCCCCTTTCAAGGACTCCCTGGTTTCAGTTTTTTTTTTTTTTTTTTTAATATTTTAATCTAATACCCAAGCAGATATATTTGCAACACTTCATGATTTATTTTTTTATTTTTTTCCAACGTTTATTTATTTTTGGGACAGAGAGAGACAGAGCATGAACGGGGGAGGGGCAGAGAGAGAGGGAGACACAGAATCGGAAACAGGCTCCAGGCTCTGAGCCATCAGCCCAGAGCCCGACGCGGGGCTCGAACTCACGGACCGCGAGATCATGACCTGGCTGAAGTCGGACGCTTAACCGGCTGCGCCACCCAGGCGCCCCTGGTTTCAGTTTTTAATTGTGTATTTTATACAAAACAGGTCATAAAAACGAGTTCTGAGACTTGGGAACGTTCAAATACCATCTTCGGGGGACACAGAGGGGAGAAAAGGGGCGAGGAAATTCATGAGAACAGAGTCCCTGTGTAAGGTCGATGTTTGTCCCTTCACGGACACGCATGCGTTTGATTGTCTAGCATTGGCCGGCCCTGGAGGGGCTCTGGGGGATTCGACGCGCAGAGAGGGTGGGTCACGTGAGGTAGTGAGGAGGTCCTGGTGAAGACGGGACATTTTTGCCAGCCTGGATGGCATGTGTCCAGGGAGAGAGGTTTTAGGCACAACAATAAATATGTTTGCAAAGGACTGAGTTTCCATCCAGAGCGGAAGGTGTTCAAGACTGTGCTTGAGGGAGAGGCCTGCGTATTCAGGTCTGGACCTCCTAACGAGATTCTGCTGCTGGGCTAGTCGGTCACCCCCACAAGGGTCTCATTCTCCCTTTCTGAAAAATGGGAGGAATGCATCTGGGGCTGCTGCGAGGTGGGAATAAAACCAGGTGTGTGGAAAGACTGAGATCAGCATGAGGCACAGAGTGAAGGGTCAAAAAGCCTGGCCATGCACTCTATTGCTGGGCACTTTTTGAGTTTCTGAGAGTGGCCGTGGACAAGTGACCACACATTGGGCAGCTTAGAACAACAAATTGATTCCATCCTGCCCCAACTCTGGTGACCAGAAGTCTGAGATCCAGGAGGGGCAAGGCTGCTGAGATCCAGGCAGGACCACTGAGATGCAGGCAGGGCAGGGCCAGTGAGATACAGGCAGGGTCAGGACCCCTGAGATCCAGGCAGGGCAGGACCCCTGAGATCCAGGCAGGGCAGGACCTCTGAGATCCAGGCAGGGCAGGACCACTGAGATCCAGGCAGGGCAGGACCGCTGAGATCCAGGAGGAGCAGGACCCCTGAGATCCAGGAGGGGCAGGACCACTGAGATCCAGGAGGGGCAGGGCCAGTGAGACCAGGGAGGGTCAGGACCCCTGAGATTCAGGCAGGGCAAGACCACTGATTCAGGAGGGGCAGGGCTGCTGAGATCCAGGAGGAGCAGGACCCCTGAGATCCAGGCAGGGCAGGACCCCTGAGATCCAGGAGGGGCAGGGCCACTGAGATCCAGGCAGGGCAGGACCTCTGAGATCCAGGCAGGGCAGGGCCGCTGAGATCCAGGAGGGGCAGGGCCACTGAGATCCAGGCAGGGGAGTACCACTGAGATCCAGGAAGGGCAGGACCCCTGAGATCCAGGAGGGGCAGGACCCCTGAGATCCAGGCAGGGCAGGGCCGCTGAGATCCAGGCAGGGCAGGGCAGGGCCCCTAAGATCCAGGCAGGGCAGGGCCACTGAGATCCAGGAGGGGCATGACCACTGAGATCCAGGAGGGGCAGGACCACTGAGCTCCAGGCAGGGCAGGACCACTGAGATCCAGGAGGAGCAGGACCGCTGAGATCCAGGAAGGGCAGGGCCACTGAGATCCGGGCAGGGCCACTGAGATCCAGGCAGGTCAGGGCCGCTGAGATCCAGGCAGGGCAGGACCACTGAGATCCAGGCAGGTCAGGGCCGCTGAGATCCAGGCAGGGCAGGGCCCCTGAGATCCAGGCAGGGCAGGGCCACTGAGATCCAGGCAGGGCAGGACCCCTGAGATCCAGGCAGGGCCGGACCACAGAGATCCAGGCAGGGCAGGGCCACTGAGATCCAGGCAGGGCAGGACCACTGAGATCCAGGAAGGGCAGGACCCCTGAGATCCAGGAGGGGCAGGACCACTGAGATCCAGACAGGGCAGGGCCGCTGAGATCCAGGCAGGGCAGGACCTCTGAGATCCAGGAGGGACAGGGCCCCTGAGATCCAGGAGGGACAGGGCCCCTGAGATCTAGGTGGGCTGCTGAGACCCAAGAGGGGCAAGAACGCTGAGATCCAGGTAGGGAGGACCACTGAGATCCAGGCAGGGCAGGGTTGCTGAGATCCAGGAGGGGCAGGACCACTGAGATCCAGGCAGGGGAGGTTCGTGCTCCCTCCAGAGGCCTCAGGGGAGGGTCCTTCCTGCCTCTTCCAGCTTCTGGGGCTCCAGGTATCCCCGGGCTCGTGGCCGCGTCCCTCCCGTCTCTGCCTCTGTCTTCACGTGGTTTCTGCTCTGTCTCTGCCTCTGTGTTTCCCCTTCTGTCTCACAAGGACACCTGTCACTGGATTCAGGGCCACCCTCATCCAGGATGGGCTCGTTTTAACCCAACAGCATCTGTAAGATCGTATTTCCTAATAAGGTGACATCGCAAGGTTCTGCATGGGGGGGACACTCTTTGGGGTTGGAAGGCAGCCCGTGCTGGCTCCTGTGGGCACAGAGGTGCCATTTGCCCAAGGAGAAGATGGAGAAAGTAAGGAAGCATCTTCCCTGGCAGGGACGGATGGCAGCTCACTGGGTCCACCTGACTGGTTGCAGTTCCCCGAAATGAAGGAGTCTGACTCCAAACCCCAACGGGACTCCCAGCCCTGGGACTCTACGCGGTCCCCGTCGCTTTTCCGCTTCGCACGCACTCAAGAGTCTACGGTAGAGGAGACACAGTCCTCCACAAATTAAGAGACTTACCGCAAAAGGTCAGAAGCTAAGCTTATAAAAGGGTTGTTGTGAAGTCAACAGCGAAGAGACAAACAACCCAATTAACGAGGGGGCGGAGGGCTGGAAAACATTGGTTGGAAGGAGACATACATGTGGCCAACAAGCGGGGAGTAATGCACACGGTGTCACTCATCACCAGGGAAATGGAACTCAGCAGGACAGTGAGAATCGCTTCGTAGCCAGCTGGGGGTGGGGGGTGGGGGGAGCATAATTATGGTGACAAAAAGGGCACTTGTGTGACCAATACTAATAAACATGGACGTTACAGGTGCTGGAGGAGATGTGCAGACAGTGGAGGCCTTGTGCGTCGCTGGTGGGAAGGCAGGACCGTTTAGATGCCGTGGAAAACAGTGTGGTTTGTCCTGACAAAGTCAGGCACGGAGTGACCACAGGACTCAGCAAGTTCACTCCGTGGTGTCCACCCAGGGTCTTCCACAAGAGGAGCTCAACCAGATACGTGAACACACATGTTCACAGCAGCTCAAGCATGGAAACAACCCCCATGTCCGTCGACGGACATCGATGGACAGATGGATGCATGGATGGATGGATGGATGGATGGACAGACTGGGGTCCAGCTATGTCTAGGAAGACTACTCAGCCATGAAAAGGAACAGAGTTCTGTGTGGAAACAACCCCAAACTCCATCAACAGATGGATGGATGGATGAACAGACTGGGGTCCAGCTATGTCTAGGAATACTACTCAGCCATGAAAAGGAACAGAGTTCTGTGTGGAAAGAACCCCAATCTCCATCAACGGATGGATGGATGGATGGATGGATGGATGGACAGAGTGGCATTGGGGAATATTACTCAGCCATGAGAAGGAACAGAGTTCTGTGTGGAAACAACCCCGATCTCCATCAACAGATGGATGAATGGATGGATGGACAGATGGATGGATGCATGGATGGATGGATGGATGGATGGATGGACAGAGTGGGGTCCAGCTATGTCTAGGAATACTACTCAGCCATGAAAAGGAACAGAGTCCTGTGTGGAAACAACCCCAATCTCCATCAACAGATGGATGAATGGACGGATGGACAGATGGACAGAGTGGCATCCACCTATGTTGGGGAATATTACTCGGCCATGAGAAGGAACAGAGTCCTGTGTGGAAACAACCCCAATCTCCATCAACGGATGGATGGATGGGTGGATGGATGGACAGACCGGGGTCCAGCTATGTCTGGGAATACTACTCGGGCATGAAAAGGAACAGAGTTCTGTGTGGAAACAACCCCAATCTCCATCAACAGGTGGATGGTTGGATGGATAGATGGACAGACCGGGGTCCAGCTATGTCTAGGGAATACTACTTGGGCATGAAAAGGAACAGAGTTCTGTGTGGAAACAACCCCAATCTCCATGAACAGATGGATGAATGGACGGATGGATGGATGGATGGATGGATAGACTGTGGTCCAGCTATGTCTGGGAATACTACTTGGGCATGAAAAGGAATAGAGTTCTGTGTGGAAACAACCCCAACCTCCATCAATGGATGGATGGATGGATGGATGGGTGGATGGATGGACAGACCGGGGTCCAGCTATGTCTGGGAATACTACTCGGGCATGAAAAGGAACAGAGTCCTGTGTGGAAACAACCCCAATCTCCATCAACGGATGGATGGATGGGTGGATGGATGGATGGACAGACCGGAGTCCAGCTATGTCTGGGAATACTACTCGGGCATGAAAAGGAACAGAGTCCTGTGTGGAAACAACCCCAATCTCCATCAACAGATGGATGGATGGATGGATGGATGGACAGATGGTTGGATGGATGGATGGATGGATGGACAGAGTAGGGTCCAGCTATGTTGGGGAATACTACTCGGCCATGAAAAGGAACAGAGCTCTGACCTGTGCTACCGTGTGGTTGGACCTCAGACACAGGACGCTCAGGGAGAGCAGCAGACACAAAAGGCCACGTCACGTGTGGCCTTGTTTGTAGAAAATAACCACACATGCAAATCCACAGAGATAGAAAGTGGCTGAGTGGTCGCCAAGGACTGGGGAAGGGGAACAGGCAGGTGACATCTCATGGGGACGGGGTCTCCTTTGGGGGGATGAGAATACTCGGGAATGGGATGGCAGTGCTGGTTGGGCAAGATGGTGATGAGCCACGTGTCACTCATGGTAAACCTTACGTTCTCTGCGTTTTACCGCGATAAGCAAGGAGTTCTGAAAAGGTGATCAGAACGGGAATACCGAACCCGCACAGAAGGAAAGACGCGGGAGCGGATCTCGCGCCACACCCCGGATTCGAAGTCCCTGGGATCCGCGTACTGGCACGTCCCTGTCCTCGGTTCCTCTGCAGATGCGTCTGTCCCCACTGGGTGTGGCCGGGGTGTTACTGGCGGTGTCCTGTGCGTCCCCGTCAACACAGCCCCCGGGGCCCCATCCCCCGCCACATTCCCCCTTGGGCTTGGGGTGATTTCCACGCACCGCAGGCAGATTTGAGCTCCCGGCTTGGCATATCTTTTACGAAAACCCCTTCTTGAAGGAGAGAGAGAAAGGTGTCGTATTTCCTTCCGTTACGGCCGCTGAATTATTCACAAGGAATTCTGCATGCTTTGGGGGCGGGAGTGTTGCTACCTGTGGAGACGGGAGGCCGCCTGTCCCCGCCGCGTGAGGTGGGCATTGGGGCTGCGACAGGCCGGTGGAGGGGGCTCCCTGTGGAGGTTCCCTGTCCCCCTGGGCTGCACCTTGTGATGTGTGGCACGCCAGGGTGTGTCCAGAACCTTCTAGAACACACATCACCAGCCATGCATTCCGAGGAGTGGGGGGGTGGGGGGGCGTGTTTTTCAATCCCCACCCGAGACTTCTAATTGCGTGCAATCCACAGCATTACCGGGGCTGGTGGCCGCGGGACATTTTCACGTTCACCTGGGCTCACCTGGGCGCCCCCGTTCTGAATACTGAGGACGGGGGTCTGTCCCTTCCTGACGTGAGTCCATAAATCAGCCGGTGGCTCAGCGCGCGTCCCCAACGAATTCGCTGCCCGCCTCGCGCCCAGGTGCATATATGCGCGCATTACGGATGCCGCCGGCCGCCCGCGCTCCGCGGGGATGAGAAATGGGGCCCCTCCCCCCCACCCCCGCCACCGCCTTTGATGTGAAGTCGTGGTTGATCAAAATGCGGGCGACGCCGGTGCTACACCTGATTGCCATTCAATCCATTACGCCGCTCAGCGCGCATATCTCATCACCCTGACTTCTAATTTGACAATGACAAAGAGCTTCTCGGCGATTTTAAATTTCATAATTTTAATCTGTCAAGCCTGACATTTAATTAGTGCCCTTTGTAACCCGTAGCCACGCGCGCCCAGGGCTCCGCTGGTTTCCCTTCGGAGGAAACAAAAAAAAAAAATTTTTTTTCCCCGCCCCCGTGGACGAAGGGATTCATAAACATGTGCATAACCGCCCGGTGGGGGAGAACGTCCCCACGATGCTCCATTAGCCCCAAATCGAGACAGATGAGGTTAATAATATTTTAAAGTGTGGCTTCATGGGATTAGCCGTGATTAAGCTGGGGCGTGCCCCCCCCCCACCCCACCCGCGTGAGATGCTTGTCGCAAACGTGTAACGGCAGGTCTCGTGTCAACGGTTATGTGAGCCAGCACCGTGGGCGTGGGCGCCTTGCGGATCTGGTGGTGCTGGGTTCCCGTTGCTGGGTGTGCGCACAAGGCAAGACAGGCTAGCACGCCTTCGGAAGGGGCCTGTGAGCCCTGCCCGGTCAGGAGGATGTGCCGGTGGCATGTGGACCGTTGGTCAGGCCTCTTCGGGGGTGACTGGGGGGTCCCCGTGGGGAGAACCTGCCTTCACAGGCTCCCACGCGGGGGCCGTCTTGACCGTGCTTCAGAAACTCATCATTTCTGTCTTGATTCAGACCCAGATTCCCTTCTTCTGCACCATCCGTCCGGGCTAAGTGACTGCCTGTTGACAGCTCTGGAGCGGGGCCCCATTTTCAGTCACAACCAGACCTACACGTCTGTCCAGTCTCGGAGAGAAAAAGTCGACGTTGGGCTGTTTTGCAAACACCAGGGTTGCCTTCTTGGCGGCTGTGTTACAATCCACGGTGTGGCTCGTGCCGTGGCTTGCAGGGCAATGTGGTTTCTGTCCCCTGTGCCCGTCCCTGTTCGGTAGACGCCTGTGTGACCCTGAGTCCACATAGAGGCTGACCTCCCCACCCCGAAGGAAGTCGTGTGAAGGCGTTCAGACCCCCCTGGGGTCCCACTACGGCAGGGTGTGTCAAAGGGGTTCCAAAGTCAGGTGCACAGGCTCGAGTGCTGTCCCTGTAAACTTCCATTCATGCATCCGTGCATTCATTCGTTCCAGAAGCAATTCCCAGGCCGCTTGGGAAGCACCCGGCAAAACGCTCAGCCCGTGGTGGTTGTATCAGAAGACGCACACGTTGTACACGAAAGCGCTGGGTGATGCAGGGGCACACAGGGCTTTGCATCACGAGGTCTGGGCGGTTTGACCTGAGCACTTTGCTCAGTGTCTCTGGCCCCGCCTCCCACCCCCCCCCCCCAAGGCATGTGCCTCTGGCAGGACAGGTGGGGACAGACAGCACATGACGAGGACGCAAGTTTAAACCACCCGGACGGTGCTACGGCCAACGTGGGCAGTCGTTGCCCAATGCCATTGCTGTCGTTGTCGAACTCTCTTTAAAAGTTGGTTTTCTGGGGGCGCCTGGGTGGCTCAGTCGGTTGGGCGTCCAACTTCAGCTCAGGTCACGATCTCGCGGTTCGTGAGTTCGAGTCCTGCATCGGGCTCTGTGCTCATGGCTCAGAGCTGGAGCCTGTTTCAGATTCTGTGTCTCCCTCTCTTTCTGACCCTCCCCAGTTCATGCTCTGTCTCTCTCTGTCTCAAAAATAAATACGTGTTAAAAAAAAATTAAAAAAAAAAGTTGGTTTTCTGGGGGCGTCTGGGTGGCTCGGTCGGTTGAGCATCCGACTTCAGCTCAGGTCATGATCTCGCGGTCTGTGAGTTCAAGCCCCGCATCGGGCTCTGTGCTGACGCCTTGGAGCCTGGAGCGTCTTTCTGCTTCTGTGTCTCCCTCTCTCTCTCTGCCCCTCCCCTTCTCATGCTCTGTCTCTCTCTGTCTCTCAATAATAAATAAACGTTAAAAAACCAAAAAGTTGGTTTTCTGGACTCACAGAAAGCATCGTCACGCCTCGTAGCCTCCCGGATATTCCCCGGCCCCGTCCGAGCCCTGACGCTTTGCGCCTCTGGAACGCAGAACCAGTTAGTGTAGGCATAACGTGTGCGTTGAACAACCTCAAGATGGGATGAGGGACACACTTGGGCTGCCACACTAGTCCCCTCGCAAAGTCCTGGGAACCGATGATAGAATCAGAAAACTGCTTCAGCAAACACGTGTTGTTGTTTTTTATTTTTTAAATGTTTGTTTAAAAAAGTTTTTTTTTTTAAATGTTGATTTTTCAGAGACAGAGAGAGAGCGCGAGAAGGAGAGGGGCAGAGAGAGACAGAGACACAGAATCAGAAGCAGGCTCCAGGCTCTGAGCTCTCTGCACAGAGCCTGATGCAGGGGTTGAAGTCACAAGCTCAGAGATCCTGACCTGAGTCGAAGTCGGACGCTTAACCAACTGAGCCCCAGGCGCCCCGAAATATTTCATTATACATTTTTAAATGTTTATCTGATAATTTTGAGACAGAAACAGAGTGCAAGCAGGGGAGGGGCAGAGAGAGAGGGAGACACAGAATTGGAAGCAGGCTCCAGGCTCCCAGCTGTCTGCACAGAGCCTGAGGCAGGGGTCGAACCCACAAACCGCGAGATCGTGACCTGAGCCGAAGTCAAACGCTCAACCAACTGAGCCACCCGGACGCCCCAACTTTTGTTTTTCATTGGAATTATTTTGCAGTCTGCTGCCAGCCAGCCCCATCAGCCCAGCTGCCATGTGCACGGGTCCCCTAAAATGTGGGTTCTCAGTGGGCACAGACATTCTCTGGAAGCCTGAAAGACTGCACGGAGCGGCTCGCATATCTGTGTCGGGCTTCAGCCTCGGCTGCAAAAGCGAGTTGCCTTTGAACTCTGCTCCTTCCTTCGCACCTGCTGCAGAGTCACGGACAAAGCCCGGGGTTTGAAGGGCACCCTGGCAGGAAGACGGGTTTGCAAACTCTGGGACTTGTCCCGGCCTCTCGCGTCACGCGGTGTGCGGAGAGGCATTTAATCAACCTTGTTTGCCGAGGATGATTTTCTGAGGCACAGGGTTCGCCTCCCCAGTGGTCGGGGGAGATGGTTAATTGCTAGTTAGCAGACACACATTATGCACATTGCGTGCCCGGGTTTTCCAGCTCAGGTGTGTTTCCGAGAGCAAATAGAGTCACTACTCTGGGGCACAAGTCTCTCAAGCACTGCCCCCAAGTCAGGGGCTCACAAGTGTCCCATTAGTGGGATGTCAACACATCCCTTAATTAAATCTTAGCACCAGCTATTCAGAGGCAAAGAGGAGACTAAGAATCACAGCATCTTCTTTCCTTTGGGCCGAACATAGAACATGGGTTTCCTATAAATGGTCTTGTCCCAAGCTGAGGGGCAGGGGACCCCCAGCGGAGCCGGAACGCCTCTTCCGTTCTGTTTCCGGAGAACCCGAGAGACCGGGGATCTCGTCCATAGCCATTTGCAGATGAAAGGAAGTGAGTTCTTTTGAGCCGGGAAGGGCCAACCCACTGACTTACCTCATGACACCAGTCACCTGGGCTGTTTACAAACACGGGTTGGAAAGGACAGGATGCTACGTGTCTGGTGCACAAGGTGTGTCGAGAACGGCGCCCGTCTCCCCCATCGGATTGAGTTCTTCCTGACTTGTACAAGTTCGTGCATCTGGACGCCAGCCCTGGATCCATGACAAGTTTTGCAAACCCTGTCGCTGTTTCTCTGGCTTGCTCACCTGTTTTTAAAAGCATCCTTGATAAACAGACGTTCCTTGGACCGTACCTCACCACGTCATGTTTTTTCTTTTTCGTTACTACATTCTGTGCCTGGGTTAAAATATGTGTGTCGCTGGGGCGCCTGGGTGGCTCAGTCGGTGAGACGTCCAGCTTCGGTTGGTTTGTGAATTCAAGCCCCACATCGGGCTCTGTGCTGACAGCTGGGAGCCTGGAACCTGCTTCAGATTCTGTGTCTCCCTCTTTTTCTCTCTCTCTGCACCTCCCCTGCTCGTGCTCTGTGTCTCTCTCTCTCCTTCAAAAATAAATAAACATTAAAAAACTTTTTGAAAAAAGATTTTTTTCACTGCACTCCCCGCCCCCTGCCGCAAACCAGGAAGATGTCCTCCTACGTCGTTATCGAAAACAAAAACAAAAACAAAAACAAAAATGGTGCATTTGTCGGCCCTAAGCTGTCATAACAAATCACCAGAGACTGATGTGCATTATTTTCTTACAGTTCTGGAGGCTGGCAGTCCAAGATCGGGATGCTGGTTAGGACTCTCCCAGGCTTGCAGGCAGCTGCTTTCCAGATGTGTCCTCACATGGCAGAGAAACGAACAGACAGAGAGACAGAGAGACAGAGACAGAGAGAGAGCATGCTTTTGGGTGTCTCTCCTTGTCAGGACACTAATGCCATCACGGGGAAACCCCCTTATGACCTCATCTAAATGTAATTACCTCCACCTCCAAATACCATCCCATTGGGTGGGGGAGGTGAGAGCTTTGACATATGAATTTGGGGAGGGGACATCAGTCTTCAATTCCCCATCTTCCTTACTGTTCTTGAATATCACCTTTGTAAAAGTGTCCATATACGGGCGTGCCCATCAGTCCACCCTGGTGCCAATGCCATTTTAATGTAATTTTTATGCCACTCCTGATACAAAAGAATACGTTTTTCTGCTCTCTTCTCTGAAAGCGACTTAGTGATGTTTGGTATCATAAAGATGTCCGTTCTCCCCAAATGATCCACAGATTGAATTGGGATTTTGATTAGTAATGGATTCAATCTATAGATCATTTGGGGAGAACGGACATCTTTATGATACCAAACATCACTATCCATGAATGTAGTAAATTCCTCCTTTTATATAGGTCATCACTTATTCCTTTCAATAATGAAAAAGGAAATTATAAAATTATATCTTTTGTAAGTGTTCTTCACTAATTGGTTTTTGTTGATAGTAGAAATACGGTTGGTTTTTTTTTATATTGATCTAATGTCCAGAATACCTGTTAAATGCATACTTAATTCTAATAGTTTATTTGTAAAATAACTTGGACATTTTTATGTGCACAATCATTTTGCTTATAAGCCATGACAATTACCTTCTTTCTGTCTTTCCATTTTTTTTCCCTGTCTTATTGCATAGGCTAGAAACTCCAGTACAAGATTTAATGGAAGTCGTTATAGTGGAAATCTTTGTCTCCTTCTCAATATCAATTTAAACATATTTAATTTCATATGCTGCAACTCATTTGTACCATCATTAAATTTTGTCAAAATTTGTCACTTGCCTTTTGTCATTTATTGAGATGAACTGCTGTCCCCCCCCCCCCTTTATCCTGTTAACATGATGAATTTCACTGAATTTTTTCCAAAGGCTTAATAAAATTTGCATTGTGGGAATAAACACAGATTGCTATTGCTTTATTTTTCCTTTTTAAAAACTTTACAGAGGGGCGCCTGGGTGGCGCAGTCGGTTAAGCGTCCGACTTCAGCCAGGTCACGATCTCGCAGTCCGTGAGTTCGAGCCCCGCATCAGGCTCTGGGCTGATGGCTCAGAGCCTGGAGCCTGTTTCCGATTCTGTGTCTCCCTCTCTCTCTGCCCCTCCCCCGTTCATGCTCTGTCTCTCTCTGTCCCAAAAATAAATAAACGTTGAAAAAAAAAATTAAAAAAAAAAAAAAAAAAAACTTTACAGATGTTTCCAGATTTAATTTCCTAATGTTTTCATTTTCATCCATAAATGCTTGATCTGCAAGTTTCTTTTTAATAATTCCCTGGTTTGACCTCATAAACAAGAGTTCAGAAAGTATTCCATCTTTTTGCAAATTCCGGAAGAGTTTGTATAAAGTTGGCATTTTCTTCTTAAACATTTGTTAAATGTATTAACAAAGATATCTGAACGTGGCAATTTCCTTGTAAGAAAAATTTAAGTTATACACTACACATCTTTAATTTGTGTTTTTATTTCAAAAAACGTGTCCATTTTAGTGAAGTATTAAATTTTGGCATCACGTTTTTCATATTCTTATTTTTAAAAATCTGTATAGAATCGACAGGCATATCCTTCTTCTGATATTACTTTTTAATGTCTATTCTCTTATTTTGTTTCTTGGTAAGTCTTGTCAGGGGTATATAATTTCTCACGGTCTTTCACACAACCAGTTACAGTTCTGTTTATTTTCTCTGTTATGCTTATTATGTAATTCATTAATTTCTGTTATTTCCTTACGTTTAATTATTTTTCTAACTTCTTGAGATAGGTGCCGAACTTAATGATTTTCAGTCTTTTTACTTTTTTAAAGAAAAACTTCAGGCTGTAAATTCTGCCATACAACTCTGCTTAAGCTTCTCTTAAGCTTTAATAGGTAATAGTTTTATTAACATTCAGATCAAAATACTTTTTAATAGTGATTTTGACTTCCTCTTTGTATCTTCAGTTATTTGGCAGCGCAGTGCTTAATTTTCAAAGTTATGGCATTTTCTAGTTCCTTTTTTGTTATTTATTTCCAGCTGAATTGCCCAGGAACTAGAAAATGTATTACTTCAACGTCTGATGTTTATAGTAATTTGCTTAATGGTCTAGCATATGCTTAAATCTTATAAATGTTTCATGGGTGCTTAAAAAGGGCAAATATTCTGCAGCTATTAAATATAGAGTTATAAATCTACCCACTACACAAATACAGGGTATGATATTTGAACAAAATTAAAATGTTAAACCTACACTGAGTTTTGGTATGTTTGTTCTATCTACTACTCACAAAGTATGTTAAAATGTGTTATCAAAATTGTGGACTTGTTTATTTTTATTTTACTAATTTTTGCTTTATCTATTTTGAACTTTGTTATTCAGCGCATAAAAGTTTATCATTGTCTTATATTCTTGGTGAATTGAGTATTTTTCTCATTAATTTTTTTCCCTTTCTCTTTAGTATTTATTTTTAGTAAGTTCTACTTTGATACTGGCATAACCTCATTCGTTTTTTTGAGGTTGACATTTGCATGATTTAGGAAATTCTCATTATTTATGACAGATGTGTTCTATAATGTCCCTGTACACAACAAATTAGTGAATATGGAACCACTGATCCTGTGTGAGACTCCAGTGACAACATTTTCATTAATGATCAACACACGACTGTATGTGTGTTTGTCTTTAAAGACACTTAACGAGTCTATAGTGTTGCTTCATCAGCATTACCTGATGGGCAACAGTACGAGAAGTCATGCTTGAATAAAGGTCATTGAACACACCCATTTCTCTGTAAGGTACCTCCCAGCCTTCTTGCCCTTAGGATCACTGGATAGTACATCAGCAGTGTGCTTGGGGGCCATTTTAAACAGCAAAATCATCAAGAAAAAGCAGCCAAAATGCAAAAACAAAAAAACAAAAACAAAAACAAAAAAAAACCATGGCACTAATTAGACCATGGAAAGATGGAAAGGACACTTGTTTCCAGGGTGAGAGGACAGCTGAAATGGGGGCATTTAGTCAGTTTACATTTAATGTAATTATTGCTAGTTTGGAGTTACAATCCATCATCGTACTCAGTAACAAAAACATCCTCATGCTGAAAAATGGAGGGGAAATGATGTGGTTTAAAAATAGGGCACATCTGGGGCACCTGGGAGGCTCAGCGTGTTAAACGTCTGACTTCGGCTCAGGTCACAATCTTACAGTGTGTGGGTTTGAGCCCCGTGTCGGGCTCTGTGCTGACAGCTCAGAGCCTGGATGGAGCCTGCTTCCGATTCTGTGCCTCCCTCTCTCCCTGCCCCTCCCCTGCTCGTGCTCTCTCTCTGTCTCTCAAAAATAAATAAAATGTTAAAAGATTTTTAAAAGATAAGGCATATAAAAGACACTGAATATTCTGGTGAGGGCATATTTCACATGTGTGTGTACATGTATGGGTGTGCATGTGAATGCGTAAGATGTGGCTACATGCCATGTGAGTGTGCACACATGACGTGTTTGCCCACAGCTGTGAAGTGATCTCTGTCCACAACGCACGGTCCCCTTTTATCCTGAGCTGGCTGGGTGCCACCGCAGAAGGGACTCGTGGTGGCAGCCAGTGGGACAGATCCTGGAGGGTAAGACCATGTGATGATGGTGATGAAGACACTTTTGGAATCTCTGCATTCGGAGAACAACTGGGGATATTCAGCCCCCCAGATAAAAACCTCCCAGGCAAGCCGCCGGGAGGAGAGGGTGTGATGTGTGCCTTCAAATATTTGAAATATTTGAACGGAAGAGCCATTCGATGGGCCCTTTGTGGTCCACGGCACCGGATGACGAGCCGGGCGCCCGGGAGACCCCTTTCGGGTCCGCACCACGGAGGGATGTCTAAGGCCAGAGCCGTGCGAGAGTCCGATTGCTTCTTAATGAGGGGGTGAGTTTCCCGTCACTGGACGTATCCAAGCCGAGCCTGGAGCCCTACTCCCAGGAAACTGGACACAGCTCCCCAGGCGGGTCAGAGGCCCCGTGGATCCCTCGGGAGCCCGAGAGAAGCCATTTCCCCGGTGTGCCTGCGGCCTCCTCTCTGCCCCCAGGGACATCACATTCAGCGCTCAGCAGTTGAAGATGCTTCTTCGTGTCTTTTTGAGGCCACGGGACGTCTCCAGTGCAAAGAGCCCCATCATCTGGGCAGGAACTTGGCAAATTCCTCCAGAAATGAAGGATTGTGTAATATTGTCTCAGTCTCAAGGCTCACATTATACATAATTTGTCCCCAAAGGAAATAGAAAACAAACAAACAAACAAAAAAAACTACCCCAAACCCCTGATAAATTGGATTTTCTTTTCTTACAACAAATGCAGCAGTTTAGTCCGGAATAATCAAGACATTTTGTTTGAAAAACTCTGCATTTATTCTGGGAAAGTCCCGTGGGCCTGCAAGTTGGGATGGGCAAAGGGGGTGGGGGGCTCTCAGAGGATTTACATTTTAGTTTATTTTGTTGTACATTTAATTTTACTTTATTTTAGATTATTTTATATTATTGTACGTTACATTTTATTTTACTTTAGTTTAGTTTATTTTATGTTTTTTTACGTTACATTTTATTTTACTTCATTTTAGTTTATTTTATATTATTGTCCATTACATTTTACTTTACTGTATTTTAGTTTATTTTATATGTTTTTACGTTACATTTTATTTTACTTTATTGTAGTTTATTTTACATTATTTTACGTTACATTTTATTTTATTTTAGTTTAGTTTAAATACTTTTTTTAATTTTTTTTAACGTTTATTTATTTTTGAGACAGACAGAGACAGAGCATGAACACGGGAGGGGCAGAGAGAGAGGGAGACACAGAATCTGAAACAGGCTCCAGGCTCTGAGCCATCTGCACAGAGCCGACGCGGGGCTCGAACTCACGCGAGATCTCGCGAGATCATGACCTGAGCCGAAGTCCGAGGCTCAACCGAATGAACCACCCCGGTGCCTCTAAGATTTTGTTTTAATGTGTATTTGTTTTTGAGGGAAACAGAGACCAAGCACGAGCAGGGGAGGGGCAGAGAGAGAGGGAGAGCGAGACACAGAATCCGAAACAGGCTCCAGGCTCCGAGCCATCAGCCCAGAGCCCGACGCGGGGCTCGAACTCACGCGAGATCACGCGAGATCACGCGAGATCTTGACCTGAGCCGAAGTCGGACGCTTAACCGACCAAGCCACCCAGGCACCCCATATTTTAGTTTATTTTATATTTTTTTACTTTACATTTTATTTTACTTTATTTTAGTTTATTTTATATTTTTTTACTTTACATTTTATTTTACTTTATTTTAGTTTATTTTATATTATTTTGTTACATTTCATTTTACTTTATTTTAGTTTATTTTATATTATTGTCCATTACATTTTATTTTACTTTATTTTAGTTTATTTTATATTTTTTACGTTACATTTTATTTTACTTTATTTTAGTTTATTTTACATTATTTTACGTTACATTTTATTTTATTTTATTTAGTTTAGTTTATATTATTTTACTTTACATTTTATTTTACTTTACATTTTCTCTTACTTGATTTTGTTGTACATTGGTTTCCTTTCCTTTATTGTATTTTCCTGTTTTTCATGAAGTTTTTCACTGGAATGCCGGAGAGTTGAGGTACAGGGCTGCCTTAGTCCATATCGTACGATGCACTGGTTCCACAACTGGACGCATTCGTCGGTGCTCACGGTGATCAGGGAGGCAGATGAGAGTTTGTAAACGCTGCTCTGGCCTCCTCGGGTTGGGCAGCGATAACCTCCGCCCCTGTGGGGCTGTGTTGCTGGCCTCCTGGTGCCCGGTTTCGAATGCTGCCATCGGACCGGGACTGTCTGAGCACGTGG